>NC_041383.1:770454665-770461856 GCF_002162155.2 Triticum dicoccoides | reverse complement strand
GGGGGGGGGGGCTTTAGTCCCCACTCTTTAGTGCCGGTTGGCAAACCGGCACTAAAGGCCGTTACGAACCGGCACTAAAGGCCGGTTCTGCACTAGTGATTTATCATAGAACCATTTACCTTGTTTCAAATGGGATGCACAAAAAAGTGAAACATGGTTCAAAACTTCAATTCTCTCTACGAAAGTATTTGCAAAGAAAATTGATAGGAAGTCCCTGCTTTGTATTAAACCGATGGATCGACACAAGATCTACATCAAATTACAAGCGAGAAGGCAAGCAAAAGGAGAAGTGCAACCTGACACACTATGAAATGAAGTAGTAGTACACAAAACATGGCAGCACCGTAGTAAAACAGAAGAGCAGAGAGGGAGGCCAAGCAAATCCAAGAGTCCACAGGTAGTCTTCCACAGTCGACCAAATGCCTAATAAACACCTCTACACGGCGTGATATCTACTAAGCGAAATGGAGATGCAAAAAAAAATTGAATCATGTGTCAGAAATTTATTTTCCCTAGTCGGCTTGTTATTATAACCATAGATTAACATGAGTGCTAGTAGCTGCCTATGCCACGCGGTGTGACATTTATAACACGCATCTTGTAGGTTGGCATCGGCGCAGGCCACCTGAATGCAAAACAAAACAAGATGTGATGACGGTGGTACAAACAAAGCTGTAACACATGGCATCAATATTTTTATAAAAGAAAAGAAAAGAAACAAAATGCCTGTTATAATTGTTCTCTTTCAGCATCTCCACAACTATAGTTTTTGATAGTGTGTTGCCATCTCTTCGTCGCTTTATCGCAACCTAATAATATAGAGATTGTAAATAAGAAGCGATAATTTTATAGAAAAAGAATATGGCAAAGAAAAATAGAAAAGAACCAGGGATATAATCCAGAAACATATCTTCTGGATGGACCAACTAAATACCTCAATTATCATGTCTCCATCACAACCTCCAAAGGATTCAACATGGGCCACCGCAGCATCCAATAACATTGAACCAAACTAATGAACGCATTATGAATTTATATTGATTAGTACAAAAAGCAAACAACCACACAAAATCATAACAATAAGCTACGGGAAACATAGTTACCTCTGGAGCAGTCAGAAGAACTTTTTCACCGCATTTTACAATAACATCACCGACACATAACCCAGCAACATCAGCAGGTGATCCATCAACAACCTAATTGGCAATTTATTCTATCCATTTTATACAAACATGCTACTGAAGAAACTATATAATAAGACAAAATAAATAAATAAACATAACTCCGGTATTGCATTTTTTGGAATTCAAAAATCTATATGGATATTGTGAAAATAGTATATTAAAAAACCAACAGATGCACGGTAATTCAACATACAACTCACTAACTTCCAAAGCAAATCTGCTGAAAATATAATAGATAAAGCACGCTCTTATGTGTAGGAATGCTTTATGACTAAACAAATGGCCCCTGCTAACTATTTTTCATACCATCTCCATAAGCCATGTCATCAGATCAACTCATAAAACTCATGTTTTCCCTTCTCCCAAAGACACCTCCAGCATGCCTTATTCAAATCCCCACATTACATAACCATCAAGGCAACCATTCAAACACCCCTAGCGAGTAGCGAGGATCAATCAAGCAGCAGAACACGACCAAAGAGTAAGGATTTAACTCTGCCCCTTCACACCATCATATTTCAATATGTTCTCATGTTTCTGTTTCTTTTCATTAAAATCGCAGAGTTGCATCAACTTTGCCAATAGTTTTGGTACAATATATTATTGGACAAGACCATTAAGCTCCTGACAATTTGGTATTCAAGGTATGCCACTAAACTCCCGTTCCCCAACCCATCAACTTCCATGCTAAAAAAGGGTCTCAAGCTAGCAATTACTATATGTGATTGCTTTCGGAGTTTTCTCTTATGTAATTAAGTTGGTACCAACAACTATTGTTTACCGAAAGGCACGGGCGTTGCCACGTTGAACAGATTGGTGCTTGCTATGCCTCCAATAGCTGGGCAGCCAGTAGATCCTGCACTGGAACTTGACATAGGTGACTCAGATTTTTCTTCTTCATCATCGAAGCACGGCCCTGTCTACTTGGAGAAGCACGGTGAAGAGAATGATTGATAAAGGTGATACTTATGAGAAGATCAAGGCGAAATATCCTTTCATGAGCGAAGATGAGTACAAGGAGTTCAAGATCAAGTGCGAGAGCAGCGCAACCTCTGAATCAAGTCAGTGGGGGAAAGAAATGCGGGAGTTGAACTTAGGGGAACACAAACTCGGTCCCGGCGATTACAGAGTGGCGGAGCCTATATGGGACAAGGAGGACGCGGAGCGTGCCGAGCAAGGCCTACCACCCCGCTTCGAGAAATACAGTGGTAACAAGCAGACCAGGAACTATGTCAGGGCCCGATACAAGGAGGACCCGATAACAAAGGAGCTTACCACGGATCCGAAGACCAGGGCGCTTGAGCTTGTTCTGGTAAGGAATACACCCCCGCGTAATTAGCTCCATATGGTTGCACTCTAATTAATCCCCAATATTTCTAAATGGTTCAGGTTCCTTTCGCAGGACACTGAAAGCAGTAGCGCGGGGTCGTCTCAGAGCTCCCCTTTCGACACCCCTTTAAATAGGGCGTTGAACATAATGAAAAGCAAGGATAAGCTCACTAAGCCGACGTCAGCTGGTCGTGTGGCCGGCAAAGGCTTGTCCACAAAATGGGGGTCATACTATACCGCTGGTTTGCGAAAGGAGAAAAAGGCTAGCTCGGAAAGCCAAACGCGCGAGGTTGAAGCACTCAAGGCACAAGTGGCGCGGATTTCGGAGCTTGTCCAAGAGCAAGTGGAACAACAACTGGGAAGGAAACTCAACGCCATGGTGCCTACGTTGATTCATGGGCTGACGACGTGGATTGCGGGCGGCCAACAAGGGCCTCCCCCGGTTTCCAGCTTCACGGCCAGCAACTCGCACAATGCGCAGGCGGCGCCATTGGTGTCTCCGGCGGCGGCGCCATTGGTGTCTCCGGCGGAGGCGGTATTCGTGTCTCCAGTGCCGGCACGGGCATTGGAGCTTAATGCACCCGGGTGTACGTAGGCCGGCACCTCGCCAGCAAGCGCCCCCTCCGTCAGTTGCACGCCCGCCGTTGGTGGTGCCTTGACATTAGCCGAGCTCGACGGCATCACGGTAACTAAGCCTCTCGGCCGATGATTTCATCTCCTTGCCTTTGACTGGGCATCCCTAACGCCCTGTACATGTTTTCGCAGGGCACCGCCGCCGTTCCTTGCACTCTTCTGCACTTCGTGGGCGCCGAGTTGGTCGATGTCGCCAAAGGCAGAATCGTTCAACCGGGCAACCCCATGTTCCACGGTAATCCGATGCCACCCACAATGTATAGGGTTGAAGTGGTTCGGGTGCTACCAGGCTGCGACGAGCTGTTACCTCTGGTTCGACCCGCTGGGGCCGGCGAAGAAGATGAGATGACCCTCAGCGCCTGCGTAAATTGGCCCCTGCTTTGGCCGAAGAGCCAGATTCATTTGGGGGCGGGGACACCACCCCACAGACAAGACCGCCAGTCGTGCCGGCGCCAAGCCATGGCAAGAACGCCGCAACGCTACCGGACCTGCCGGACATCCCTATGGCACAGGATCCGGACAGCCCTATGGTACAGGATCCGGACGACGACGACAACGACAACGGTACATTTACCAAAGTCGATAAGTACTTTGCCGAACATGGGTACACTGACAAGTTCTGCGGGCCTCTTTCTCAAGAACCCAACCAAGACGACCGCAATCTAGCTGGTACGACGGAGAAATCCAATTGCAACAAGCGTCGTCTGGCGTTCAGTTCTTAGGAGACGCCTCCAGCTCCCGCATTCGCCGAGCCTCAGATAGCTGAGGTGCGAAATATTATCAGCCCCAACACGCTCAAGAAGGCGGCCTGTGAGCAGAACTCGGTCCCATTACAGGAGATCAAGAAGAAGGGACGGAAACGAAAGACTAACAAGGGCGCCGGTGCAAGCCAGCCGGCACCGAGTTCGTTCCGTGCTCAGGACGGTCCACCTTCACCTAAGGATATCTCGAGGAGGGTGCATGTGGCGGGTAGGGCGATGCTACCGCCAAATATGCTGAATGCTGCAACCGGTGCTATACGGAGTCTGCACGACAGTGCTCTTTCTTTGGAGAAGCGGCGTCTCAGAGAGAAGGATGTGGCATACCCGGTTTTCGTGGCCAAGGTGCCAGAGGGCAAGGGCTTTGTGGATGGCGACATCGGGGGTACGATCGCCCTACGGTTTGATGACATCTTTGCTATGTTTAACCTTCATCCGCTGCACTACACCTTCGTTCGGCTGTTTTCGCTGAGTATGGAGATGCGGATCATTAGAGACAAGACCCCGGACATTGTAATAGTCGACCCCTTCTACATGCGTGCCAAGCACTTGAGCAGCGTTGGGGACCACCAAGTTGCGAGTTCACACCTCGAAGGCGTCATTCTGACAAACCCAGATAAGGATAACTTCCTTGTGGCTTACTTTCCCGAGTAAGTCATCCCTTAACCGCCCCGTAACATATGATTTCTTAGATTTCGATCGTTCTTTTCTTTTCTAACATTCTGTGTTCTGTGCAGTGACACACATTGCACACTCATCCTCTTAAGCCCGAAATATTCCATGGCCACGTATTTCGACCCGAACCGTAACTCCAAGATAGACTACACAAATGTCAAGAAAGTTCTTGATGATGTTCTCCCCGGCTACGCCAAATCTGGAGGCACCTTCACCAGGACTGTTCGTAAGTACGGCAAGCACATGTTCTCATACAATACGAAGTTCTGCTGCGTCAAGCAGCCGCCTGGCGGTCAGAAGGATGCCTACTACGCCCTCCATCACATGTGGGCGATCGTAAGGGATCATCATCAACTTCTGCTACCAGATAATCTCAAAGATTGGGCCGCGAACTTGTCGGCAATCCAGGACGCGGACCTCAGACAAGAATTCTTTTGCATCCAGTCGGACTTTGCGGACATCATCCATCAAGATGTCCTTCATACGTCGGGGCAGTTCTACCTCAGATATCAACCATCCAACAATGAGATAGATGGAATGCTACAAATGCAGGGTGACAACGACTGCAATTTCATGACCATCACAACAGACGGCGGCTTCATCCACTCTCCTGTCCGATGAGTCGAGTCGAAAGTAGTGATGTGTAGTTCTGAAACATTGATTGGCTCATGTTGTAATTAAACTTTAATGAATTCGTATGTCTTTTTGGTTTGGACAGTCGTTCAACTTAGATGTAATCGATGCTATTTATTAGTAGGACCATGAATCGTGCTATTAATGTCTTGCTTTTCTCTTCCGATCCTTTTGTTGCATACTTACATATTGCTTATGTATTGTCTGTTGTTTGGCTTGTGCATAGAGATGTCGTCGTATGTCGTGTACAAGGGTAAGGTTCCCGGAGTCTACGACAACTGGGAGGAGTGTCGGAGACAGGTTCATCGTTTCAGCGGTAACAGTTACAAAGGGTACACCACTAGGGCGGAGGCCGAATCTAGATATGCCCGCTATCTAGCGGGAGAGAGGAGGGAGCGTTGGAGGAACCGGATGAAGACCAGTTTGATCGCGATGATGCTCATCGTGATGACCACAACTCTCTTCTGTGTGATGGTAGTTTAGATGATCGATATCGACTTGTAATGTGAAGACAAACTCGATACTCGCGGTCTTGAGACTTGTAATGTTTTATCTTTATTCGGTCTTTTGAATTCGGAGACTAATATGATGAATTGTATCCGGAGACTAATCTTCTATTGTACTCGATGAATCTGATGTTGCTGTGTGCTGCTGTCTATATTCTGTCCAATAATATATTTTGTAACCTGTGCAAAAATAAGAAAAGTAAAAAAAACCAAATATTTATACTAATGGCGCATCACAACTAGGTGCGCCATTAATATGCCAAAGGATACTAATGGCGCATCAACATAGCATGCGCCATTAGTATGACAAAGCACATGCTTAGGTATGGCCCCCCGAGAGGCACACTAATGACGCATTGTGTAACATACTAATGGCGCAATGCTTGGTGCGCCATTAGTATACCAGATACTAATGGCGCACCAGTGATGCGCCATTAGTAAAATATACTAGTGGCGTGCTACTAATGGCGCACTGGTAATGCGCCATTAGTAGGCAAAATCAGTGCGCCATTAGTAGGCCTTTTTCTAGTAGTGCAAGGTTCATGTTCACATCCGCGGAACCAATGGTGAAAAGAATTATTTATTATTGTAAAACCGTTCATGCTGTAGCCTGTAGGCCGAGACAGATTTCTTAATAAAATTGTAGTATGAAAAAAATGTTCCAATGTTGATAAAAAAACTTGTAACATACAAATCCTCTGTTCTGAATATTCTTGCATCCTTTGTTATGCAATAATAATTGTGTTGTATGAACGACAATTCCTGAGTTCAGTTCATCCACAGGAACACAGAAAACAGAAGAGCACATGTTTGACGTTTCCTGTTTCATGCTAATACATGCATAGCTCTGTCTACTAGGCCACCACTTTTGTGCTGATTTGACCACACAGCGTACAAAATACAGAAGGCTGTCCAAAAGACAGAAGTCTGAGCAGGAGAGAGGGGGTGGAGAAGGCGAGCCCGGAATACGGGCATGAGCTGCGTAATGGCGTCAGAGAATCAACTAGCTAGCTGATGCCTAGGGGGGAAAAGCCTACGAGCTGGGTTGATTACATGCTTTCGCATCGGCCCGGTCTTCCGCTGGACCCATGTCCAATCGCCATCTTTACGTCCTATCAAATTACTGTTGGATATTTTTTCTGAAAATTCAAAAGGGAAGGAAACGCATCTTCCTTGCCAAAGTTTTTGCAGATCACGGAGTATCTCCAGGGCCGAACCTCAAAACTGCTCCTCCATATATCGGCGGAAAAACGGACGCCCGTCGACCTTCCCCATTTTGTCTTCCCCATATATCCGGTTCTTTTTATTACTCCCTTCTTCTATCCGTATTAATTGGTCGTAGAATATTTCTTTTTCCTACTTTCGTCACATTCCACTCATTTGTCTACAAATACGAAGGCAAACAGTTTTAACACATTCATCGGTAAATATTAAGCACTAGCAATGCTAAAGGATTCCCGCAAAAAAAAAAAA
>NC_041383.1:770448575-770453283 GCF_002162155.2 Triticum dicoccoides | reverse complement strand
CCAAGTCGACTTTGGCCGAAAGGAACCGGACCTGTGGAAACACTTTCAGAGTTAGGGTTCCCATCCCTACCGCCGCCACCGGAACGGTCAATGGAGGGGAAGGGAACCGAGGGATTGACCAGTGTACGAAGGGGAAGATAGGGAAAGAGGCGTTTGGCTGGTCCCCTCAGGCCTGCCCATTGAGGAAGGCGACGAAGGAAGGTAGAGGTGCCCGGGAGGGAGAAGTTCGAAATATGAGGCGCTTGGGAGCAAGAACATGAGCGAGTACCCATTGGTCTAGTAGAAGCATTCACTAGTAGAAAAAGGACCTAATATGAGACACATTAGTGCCGGTTTGATTTTGAGCCGGCACTAATGTGTCCATTAGTGCCGGTTCCAACGGCTAGCCGGCCGTTCTCATTAGTACCGGTTAGTGGCGAACCTTTAGCACCGGTTCGTGCCACGAACCGGTACTAAAGAGAGTGGTGGCAGTGTGTTGTCAGTCTGGGCCCCTCCAGCACCTTTAGTACCGGTTCGTGGCACGAACCGGTACTAAAGGTCGACGTACATAAACCCTTCGTCCACCCGAGCCACTCTGTTCTTCCCCTTTCCCCTCACTTCCTCTGTTCTTCCCCTCTCTTCCTCGAGCTCCTCACAAATTTTGCCCAAAATTTGTCAAGATTTGAAGGCCCCCATCCATTCAAATGAATACAAAGGTTAGCAATTTTGTCCTTTCAACTCTCATTGCTAGATTAGCTCTTGCAATGCTTTCTATAGTGATTAATTTGGGAGGAATTATATTTGCTAGTATTTGATTTATATGCAATTTGAGGTCAAAAATAACACTTAGTTTGCATATGTAGGTGTGGTTTACTTAGTGCCTTCTAAATCTCCGTCGTAACCACCGTCGATCGCCCGCACTGTCCCGTCACCGGCACCACCTTGTGGTGAGGCTCTTGTTCATGAATGTTTTACATTACCAAATTGATGTTTGTGTGATTTGGATATATAGTTACTCGCATAATTATCTTACCCGTACGTTGTTTGTTATACATAGTGCCATGGTTTTGATATCCGTCCCCGTCGGCCCTCGTCCTTGTTATGATTCGGATGTGGTATATTCTCTTTTAAAACTAGTTGTTGCATTTCGTGTTTATGACAAATTATGCCTATCAAGTTGACATAGATATTTTTATCTAGGAGGTATGTGAACCGGAAATTTCAACCGGCCCTATTGTCGAGAGGTTAAATTTAGTTGAAAGAGAAAATGAGTATTTGAAAAAAAAATTGAAAAGAATTGAGGGGGAGAAGATGGAATTGGAGTTGCATGTTGCCGATGTCGTCGATGATCACAAGATCAAGATGGAGAAAATGAGGTTGAAGATTAGAAAGATTAGAAAATATGCCATTGATAGTGTGGCTTGGTATCATAATGATGTTGGATCAATTGTTACCTTAGTTGCGATCTTCATCGCATTTGTTGTTGCATTTAAATTCTTTAGCTAGAGAGT
Source organism: Triticum dicoccoides (assembly GCF_002162155.2). Classification (NCBI taxonomy): domain Eukaryota; kingdom Viridiplantae; phylum Streptophyta; class Magnoliopsida; order Poales; family Poaceae; genus Triticum; species Triticum dicoccoides. The sequence continues at coordinate 770,451,793 of NC_041383.1, read as the reverse complement.
TATTTGTATGTTGCATTTAATTAAGTGTTGTATATGAACTTTATGTATGAACTTTATGTATGAACTTGTATTAATTTGGTCTATTCGGTGTTGTGTAATGAAGATGAGCCGACAATGGATGTATGATGATTGATGCTCTCCCGAGTTCATTAATGGTGTGCGTACTTTTATGCTTGCCGCTGAGGCAAACAAGCGGGCGGATGGTTTTATGCCTTGTCCATGTGCTGGCTGTAAAAATTGTCATAGTTACTCTATGTCAAGAATCATTCATGTCCACCTATTTGAGTCCGGTTTCATGCCCCACTATAATGTTTGGACCAAGTACGGAGAAATAGGGGTTATGATGGAAGACAATGAAGAAGAAGAGGACGACGACGACTATCCTGGCCATGGGTTCCCTGAATACGATGATACAACAATGGGGGAAGAAGCTGAGCTGGCAATGCAGGAAGAAGCTGAAGAAGAGGCATCAGATGAGCCCCTGATGATCTAGGTCGGGCCATTGCCAATGCAAAGAGAAACTGTGCAAGTGATCTGGAGAGGACGAAGTTGCAGCACATGTTAGAGGATCACAAGAAATTATTGTACCCGAATTGCGAAGCTGACAAAAAAAAGTTGGGCACCACACTTGAATTGCTGTAATGGAAGGCAGAGAATAGTGTATCTGACAAGGGAATTGGAAAGTTGTTGGTAATGATAAAGAATATGCTTCCAAAGGACAACGAATTGCCCGAGAGTACGTATGAAGCAAAGAAGGTTGACTGCCCTCTAGGGTTAGAGGTGCAAAAGATACATGCATGCCCTAATGACTGCATCCTCTACCGCGGTGAGTACGAGGATTTGAACGCTTGCCCGGTATGCGGTGCATTGCGTTATAAGATCAGTCGCGTTGACCCTGGTGATGTCGAGGGTGAGCGCCCCAGGAAGAAGATTCCTGCCAAGGTGATGTGGTATGCTCCTATAATACCACGGTTGAAATGTTTGTTCCAAAACAAAGAGCATGCGAAGGCGATGCGGTGGTACGCAGAAGACCGTAAGAAAGACGGAAAGTTGAGAGTACCCGCTGACGGTTCGCAGTGGAGAAAAATCGAGAGAAAGTACTGGGAGGAGTTTGCAGGTGACCCAAGGAACGTATGGTTTGGTCTAAGCGCAGATGGCATTAATCCTTTTGGGGAGCAGAGCAGCAACCATAGCACGTGGCCTGTGACTCTATGTTTGTATAACCTTCCTCCTTGGTTGTGCATGAAGCGGAAGTTCATTATGATGCCAGTGCACGTGTACCCAAGGCCCTAAGCAACCCGGCAACGACATTGATGTGTACCTAAGGCCATTAGTTGAAGAACTATTACAGCCGTGGAATGGAACAGGTGTACGTGTGTGTGGGATGAGCACGGACAGGAAGAATTTGACCTAAAGGCGTTGTTGTTCGTGACCATCAATGATTGGCCTGCTCTCAGTAACCTTTCAGGACAGACAAACAAGGGATACCACGGATGCACGCACTGTTTGGATGATACCGACAGTATATATTTGGATAGTTGTAGGAAGAATGTGTACTTGGGACATCGTCGATTTCTTTCGACAAGGCATCCCGTAAGAAAGAAAGGCAAGCATTTCAAAGGTGAGGCGGATCACTGGACGAAGCCTCGCCACCGTACTGGTGCTGATGTACATGATATGGTCAAGGATTTGAAGGTAATCTTTGAAAAGGGTCCTGGCGGACAACCTGTTCCGAAGGACGTTGACGGACGTGCACCCATGTGGAAGAAGAGATCTATATTTTGGGACCTGCCATATTGGAAAGACCTAGAGGTCCGCTCCGCAATCAACGTGATGCACGTGATGAAGAATCTTTGCGTGACCCTGCTTGGCTTTTTGGGCGCGTATGGGAAGACAAAAGATACACCAGAGGCACGGGAGGACCAGCAACATATGCACGGAAAAGACGGCATACATCAGGGTCAGGCCAGCTACGCTCTTACCAAAGAAGAGAAGAAAATCTTCTTCGAATGCCTGCTCATCATGAAGGTACCGTCTGGCTTCTCATCGAATATAAAGGGAATAATAAATATGGTAGAGAAAAAGTTCCAGAACCTAAAGTCTCATAACTGCCACGTGATTATGACGCAACTCCTTCCGGTTGCATTGAGGGGGCTTCTACCAGAAAATGTTCGATTAGCCATTGTGAAGCTATGTGCATTCCTCAATGCAATCTCTCAGAAGGTAATCGATCCAGAAATCATACCAAGGTTATAGAATGATTTGGTGCAATGTCTTGTCAGTTTCAAGTTGGTGTTCCCACCATCCTTCTTTAACATCATGGCGCACGTCCTAGTTCACCTTTGCGAAGAGATTAACGTTTTGGGTCCTATATTTCTACACAATATGTTCCCCTTAGAAAGGTTCATGGGAGTCTTGAAGAAATATGTTCATAACCGTGCTAGGCCAGAAGGAAGCATCTCGAAGGGCCATGAAAATGAGGAGGTCATTTAGTTTTATATTGACTTTATTCCTGACCTTAAGCCGATTGGTGTTCCTAAATCGCTGCATAAGGGCAGACTGGAAGGAAAAGACACGCTAGGAGGGCATCAAATAATATGTATGGACGGGCATTCTCTCATTGAAGCACACTACACAGTTCTACAGAATTCCGCCTTGGTGGCTCCGTATATGGAGGAACACAAGAATTTTCTACAGTCCAAACACCCGGAGAAGTCTGATGACTGGATTACACGCGAACAAACGAGGACTTTCGCCGGTTGGTTGCAGAAACGTGCCCTGAATGATGGCGATATTCAAAATGACCTGTACTCGCTGTCCCAGTTACCATCTTCGAATATAATGACTTTCAAAGGGTACCAGATAAATGGGAATACATTTTACACGATCGCCCAAGATAAGAAGAGCACCAACCAAAATAGTGGTGTACGCTTTGAAGCAACAACCAACACGGGAAAGGAAACATATTATGATTACATAGAGGACATATGGGAACTTAACTATGGATCAGGTGATTTGAAGGTCCCTTTGTTTCGGTGCAAATGGGTCAATATGACACGAGGCGGGGTAACGGAAGACCCGCAGTACGGAATGACAACAGTGGATCTCAACAATCTTGCGTATGCAGATGAACCATTCGTCCTAGCCAATGATGTGGCGCAGGTTTTTTGTGTGAAAGACATGTCTACCAGGCCAAGAAAAAGAAAAGATAAGGAAGC
>NC_041383.1:770447264-770448462 GCF_002162155.2 Triticum dicoccoides | reverse complement strand
AATGGATCATACGACGAGCCAAAGCGCCACATAGTTCTTTCAGGAAAAAGAAACATCGTGGGAGTGGATGACAAGACAGACATGTCAGAAGATTATGAAAAGTTTGATGAAATTGCTCCATTCACAGTGAATATTGACCTGAGCATCCAGTTAAATGATGAAGATTTTCCATGGCTACGGCGCAAAGGGACACACGCGAAGAAAAAGTTTCACACCCAAAGATCTGGGATGTGATCGGCTTCACTATCAACACTTTCTTCTGTGTTTCACACCCAGGAGGGAATGTCTGTAATAGTTAGGGTAGTTATGTGTTTTGACATTTGAAACATGAAGAAATTTTATGTGCAAACAAATTCTTTTCATGCATTTACTGATTATTTCCAGTTAAAAGACCCTGAAATTGAAAATCATTTCAAATGAACTCGGAAAAGGTTGAAAGTTGGCATGGTATCATAATTTCATACAAATAGCATGTGCAAAAAAGTAGAGAGGATTACGGCAAAAACTGGATGGACTTCGTGTACAAAGTGGACAATCTCTTTCGAAGTATCAGGGTTTCCGACGAAAACTGAACTGTTACAAAGGCATTTCATTTTTTAAATAACCTAAGGATTACCAAATTGAATATAATGATAAAACACACTAATATTAAACATAAGAAAAAAGAATCACTAAAAAAAACTTTTTTCAAAGTTAAGTTATTCACAAGCTAGTGATTCACACAAATTTCAAATAATTCAAAATTTAAACTATTCAAATTTGAAAACTACCGGCACTAACAGAAAGTTTGTAATTTTTTGTACCTAAAGCAAAAATATTCACAAAGAAACTCTAAATACAGAAAAAACAACTCAAAAATAAATAAAACAAAAATAAATAAAGCAAAAAAATTAAGAAAATAAAAAAGCCCGCCTAATGGGCCAAAGCGGCCTGCAAAGCCCGCCTACGAACACAACCTTTTGTTGGGCCAGGATGCGGGCCCGCAAAGGCCCAGTAGGCCCACTGGGCGGAAGAGGACAGGTAGGCCCAGTAGGCCTGCTTAGGAGAGGAGCTCGAGAGAGCTACCGCACTGGGGCTTATAAACCAGTGCGGTAGCCCCCCGGCTAGCGAGGTGGGACTAAACTTGCGCATCGCCTGGAGCCAGCGCACCCCCTTTAGTACCGGGCCGTGGCTCCAACCGGTACTAAAGGGGGGGGGG
>NC_041383.1:770439431-770446795 GCF_002162155.2 Triticum dicoccoides | reverse complement strand
TTTTCTGTTTTTTAGTTATAGAAATATTTATAGAAATGCTAGCAATTTTTCTGTTTTTTAGTTATATAAATATTAGAATTGTTATAGAAATGTTAGTTATATAATCAGGAAATTTTAGAATTAGTTTTAGTTAGATGAATTAGATTAATGTCAAATTGTTAGAATTTGCATATATATAGAATTTTAGTTATCACAATCCAATCATTTAAAAAATGTTACTTTTTGCGGGCATATAGTATTTGTTCTCGACGATATGCCCGACCCGCATCCTCGCCGTCGACCCGTTCGCGACGACGTCCTGCTTCAGAGGACCCATGTCCGGCACTGGGCTCCGTCGGGCTGGCACTGGGAGGTGCTACCTGGAGGGGCGCGCCGCTTGGTGAGGAACCTGACCTCGGGTCCCGTCGTCGACCCTGATCTTCTTTGGTGGTGTTCGCGTGGGCCACATTCGGTGCAGAGGCAGCCGGCCCTGCCGGAGGTGGTGTGTCGCCGTGTCAGGGAGGAAGATGAGAACGTCCATCGCTACATGGCTGCTATGGACGACGTCAGGTTCTCTACTACTTGGCGGGTTCTTTGGGCAGATGACCGGAGATATGATCCTGTGATGGTTCCTTCTCTTTGGGTGTGCACCGCTCGCACCCCAGGAACCGCGAGTGGCGCCCTAGATTCTTCTGTAGTACTCGATCTTTATTAGGTACCTAGCCAGTGATGTATTCGATATATAATATTCGAGACGATGTATTCGAGATTATATATATTAAGACGATGATGTATTCGAGATTATATATTTGAGACGATGTATTCGAGATTCAATTTTTCCTTATTGATTAATTGCATCCATGCATTGTAATTTGAATACTAAATTGTTTTATATTTCTTCTGTATTAATTAGTAAAATAAAAGCTATGGCGGACAATACCGACAGAGAGGGAGAGAAGAGGAATTATTCGACATCATACGCAGCCCTCACAGGCTAGATGATCTGAATGAAGATGACGACTCCCAATATCTGAACAATACCGGAGAGGGTGATGAAAAGATATTCGATCTCGACGACCGAGCTGATGAAGTCATGAACTATGATTATGATGACACAGACAATGTTTGTGATGACACAGACAATGCTGATCTTCAAATAACAAAGACTACCGGCGAGGTATATTTATATAAGCATGCATCCTGGTGATCATCACATGTTTTTTTATTGAAGATATATTAACGAATCGATCTTTCTTCTTTCAGCCCTCCGGATCGAGCAAATCTGCTTCTACAGACAGCAAGACAAAGCGAGGCTCGGGCAGATTGTTGAAGGATGGTGTAAAGTACCACATCGAATCCACCAAACTTAGTGGCGAACCCCTCGCGCCTAAGAACGTTGCGGACAAGTGGACTCGTTAGTGCGGAGTTCTTGTGAAGGACAAACTCCCGATCTCCATTCAAGAATGGAAAGAGCCAAAGACTAAATGTCCAGGTGTTATTTGGGTCGACGACAGAGCCAAAAAAGACCTGGTGAAATCTCTGATGGAATGTTTCATCCTACCAGATCATTTCACTAAAGCAGATGTGGAGAAAGTCAAGGCCGCTGCTCTTAAGAAGATGGCAATTGCATTCAATGCCCACAAGAAAATTGTATGGGCCAACTACCTCGCTAATGAAAGGAAGACTCCAGATTTCAAGGGAACACTGGAGAAGCAAAGAGAACACTGGGACGATTTTGTGACCTTCAAGGATTCAGAATTATCTAAGGAACGGTCGATGAAAAACAAGGCAAATGTCGCAAGAAAGACGTAGTTCCATAGGCTGGGTCCAGGTGGCTATGCGGTGGGATTGCCTAAGTGGGATAAGTCTGAGCAAGAGATGGAGGGTGCAGGGGTCATCCGATTACTAGGAGCTGGACCCCAAGTGCAGAACTTGGTTCTATGCGCATGGGGGGGCGTTGGACCTGAAGACAAGCCTGGTTTCAAAGAAGGCAAGTCTAAAAGGAGCCGAACAAAAGATACTTGACACAATAGAAGAAGCTCGAGCGGGGGTGTTCACGCCCAATAGAGAGAACAACGAGCTTACGCGCGCCCTGGGAAATCCTGAACACCCGGGAAGAACACGAGGCATGGGCGTTATTCCCTGGTATGAGGGCTTTTCAGACTGGAATGACGACTACAGGTCCCGTGCAAGAAAGAAGATGGAGGAGGAGAAGAAGAGGAAGCTGGAGGAGGAGCAGAGGAAGTAGGACGCATAACGCCTTCAAGGCCTAGAAGCAAGGCACGCGGACCTGGCACTCAAATTCCAGCAGCAGCAACAGCAGATCGACTCACTTAGCTAGTAAAGGGGGTCTCAGCAGCGGCAGCAGCAAAGCGGATGATCGTCCAGCATTGGATATCACCGTCCCATCCATGCCGAGAAGCAGCGTTGGTTCCGCCCCGGGTGACACACTGCTGGATACATACCCTGTGGATGACATCATAGAGAACACTAACTGTGAGCTACACTCCAAAATGAAGAACATATCCATGAAGGTGGTGGACGGCATTGCTTTTCCAGTTACCCCCGAAGCAACCTACCATTGCATCCCAATTACAGAGGGCTATGCTCGTGTTATGGTTGATGAAGTGGTGGACCCATATTCGGGGCTAATGCTTGACATTCCTGGAGGTGAAGACGAGCGCACACTGGGAGAGGCCATACATCGTATCATCCTATGGAGAAAGGATTGCATCATCTTTCGAAGTCCACCGACACCGCATCGTCTGCCGACTCCTCCTCGAAGTCCGCCACCGAGTGAGCAGACTCCCGCTCCTCCAAGTCCACGAACGCGTGAGACGACTCCTCCTCGAAGTCGGCCACTTCCTCCAAGTCCCCGAACGCATGAGCTGACTCTCTCCGGTTTTCAAGTCTGGCACATCGTCATGCCACTTCTCCGGTTTCAAGTCCGGCACCGTGTCAGGCCACACCTCCTGCTTCAAGTCCGGCACATCGTCAGGTCACTTCTCCTGGTCCAACTCCACGTCAGCCGTCTTCGCCGTCTCAGCAATCGCAGAAGAGACATGCTGCAGCTTTGGTGCGTAGCGGTACGAGTCGAGGTAGTTCAGGAAGTACAGGTGGAGACAAGCGATATAAATATGATTCAAGCCTCGCTCCTCTTTCTCAGAGGCCTTACGACATGACTAAGGAGCAAAACGCAGCCATAGTGCAAGCCCAAGTGGATGCCCATTTTGGACCGAAACCGGCACCGCCGCCAAAGGAGAAAGTGCCTGAAAAAGTAATTGACCACTTCATTCGTATGGCTAGAGAACCAGCTCCCAAACCTGTTGACTCGGACTATGAGCGCCAAATCAGGAAACTACATCGAGAACGACTAAAGAAGGAAGCAAGCTCGAGCTCGAGCCAACAAGCAGCTGGCAAAAAATGCGGGAAAACCGTTCCCCAGTTGGGAGAACAGGCGGCGCAAGCGATCCCCCTCTTGTTGTGCCAACAACACATGAGAGGAGTAGTACGCGCGCCAAATATTATTGTGGGCAAACCGTTAGCATTCCCCAGCATGGCGATGTGGTAATAACGGAGGGTCATATAATGCAGGCTCAAATGCTCAATATCTCTGTTGGACAACTCCTCGAAATCGAGCCCATGCCTACGCTTAGAGAATCAGAAATAGCGTGGAAATATGTCCGGGGCCAATCTTTGGTCCATCCAGACAAGGTCAAGGACCTTCCAACGAGAATGTATCAATTGCATCAATGGTACATGAACATTACCAAGATTTCCAATCGAGAGTCCCTCATGGTGAATGTCAAGCATGAGCATTATTACCATGAGAAAGCTCTGGCCATTGAGTATCCAGAACTATTTCAGTTATACAATCAAGACGCACTCGACAAGTCTATCTTCAGTTGCTATTGTCTGTAAGTGATTTCTTTTTGTAATTTAAGACTCAAGCTAGTTATGTAGTGATAATTTTAAGCAATCATTACATGTAATTATCCTTACTATATTCTTTTTCTGTGGTATTATATGCAGGATGAAGATGTATGAAATGAAAAAAGCTGGACGCTATGGCGTTGGGTTCATTGACCCAAATACCATTATTGAGGACATATGGCAGATTGAATATTGTCAAGATGCTATAGAGAAAAGCATGCTAGAGTTCTTGAAGCGCCACAATAGCAATGAAGATATACTACTTCCTTACAACTTCCCGTGAGTCACACTGTCTTGTACTACAAATTCTATTTTTTTGCTTACTAGCTAGCAAGATGTTAATAATTAAGTGTATACGGTTTACGGTAGTTGATTAATTTTATGCACATGCCCGCTTAATTAAGACATGCAAACGTGTGCGTATGCAGTTGGCACTGGGTCTTGTTAGACATTAAAGTTGAGGAAGGAAAAGTTAAATTATTGGACTCACTAACTAAAGAAGATAAAGACTACACCATCGTGAAGGGGATAGTCAACAGGTAATTTCAATCATTATTAACTATATCTCGGCCTATTAATTATTAGTTTGTCATTTCCTGATATGAACTATTTAATAACCCTTTTATTAATTTTTTTTGCCGGCGGGCAGTGCATGGGCAAAGTTCATCAAGATGACTCCAGGCAAGTGGCCAAAAAAGTTGTTTTGGCATCGACCCAAGGTAAGTAATTAAGTAGTATAGTACAAATGCCCGTCCATCGCAACGGGCATGAAATCTTGCAAAACCTGCTTCATATGTCATTACGTACCCTTTTTAGTTGAAATCGCTGTGATTTATTAACCAGTTCCATTAGTTCCGAGCCTACCAGCATGATAACAAACTCCGGCGGGACATGGATCCATATTTTACAAAGCTTAATCGTACATCCTTCCTTAGCTAAAACATGGGCCATTTTGTTCGTCGAACGACGCACCTAGCAAACCATTAAACAGCATTTCTTATATTCAGTTCTAATAAATGTCGCTATTAATGTTACACTGGTCATTGCTTCTCGGTTGAATTTTGGTCATTTAGAAGCCACCTTGGTATTCTTGGCATGATTGAAGAGTAGTTCATGAAATAGTCTCTCAATCTTTTTTCTTTTCTTCTTTTCAAAAACATGATTTTTTAAATAAAAATAAATGCTTTATAAATGTCCAAGAATTTGAAAATAATTTTGCAAACAAATTGAAAAATTAAAGTTGAAAAAAGAGGAAAGAAAAAGGAAAAACGAAAATAGAAAGAAAAAGAAAAAGAAAAATGTGCTTGCTCATGAGAACGCCCAGGGCGCGAGGGAGGGTGCACGCCGTATAGGACTCCCCCAGAAAGAACACTTTGATATTAAAAAAGGGAGTGTCTATATTACAATCGACTGAAATTGAATTAGCCTTCAATCAAATATATCACCTAGTAACAATCTGACACCAACGGGAACAGAAACTTAACTGGAAATAAAGGGGCATTCAACCAAATTTTTCCAGGCACTACAAACATGGCACGTGTATGCATGACCTATGTGCTCTGTGATCCATGAGCGAGCAATGAAAGGGCCCAAAACGCAACACAGCCAGGTCAGTACTCTCACGACCTTCTCGAGGTTATTGACAGTTTTGCTTTCTTCGTAGCAATTTTGGAACAAAAAGTGAAATTATCATGGCATTATCAAGGATCTGAAGTTGATACTTGTGGAAGAAACTCCTGAACACAAAAATACTATAAATTCATCATTAGGCTGCCGTAAAATCATCATCAACCTGCTGTACAGTGATCAACACATGATGAACTAATCACATACTAAACATTTCATCGTCATGAAGCTTTAAATACAGTGGCTTCAGTTGAAATTTACAGTCAACTCACTATGAATAAACAGTAACTTTTAAGGTGTATCACATATTAAACTTTGATAAATTTTACAGTGTTCATTTTACTAAAATTCCAGTCAATAACAACAAGATCACAACAAAGATACTGGAAGTTCAGTAAAAAAAAAGAGGATGGAGGAAGAAAGGGACAGAATGGCTACACAATCAGGAAACTACAGTCACACCAAGAAGAAAAACTGCAGGTCAGTACTCTCAACATCTCTTTAAAATAGTTCTTCCAGTAAAAATAAGGATCAACACCTAAGAGCATCATCAAAAGATGTCTAGAACACCAATAGTTCAGAAAAATGTAGCACTATAAATTCAGGTAACTGTATAGTGTAAAATCCATACCAGGTCACTGTAAAATACAACAATCACAACCTTGAGGCTACTACTGTAAATTACAGAAGTTGTAGGATTGTAAATCTTCGATCAAGGTAGTGTAAATTCAAACATAAGCTTATTGTAAATTCAAACAATCAGAAAAATTATAGTGCAGTAAATTATAGAAGCTATAGGACAGTAAATCCATCATCAATTCCAAGATATACTCATACTGTACATCATGAACTGGTGACATTGCAGAAAACGCAAGTTGATTCCTAAAAAAATAGGATAATCATTGAGACAATACATAAGCATGTACTGTATGTGTCAGATAGATTAAGAGTGAATAATAAGATATTAGCGGGGGCTGTGGGCTTTCTCGTCACGGGAAAGGAGGCAGCTGCTCCATGTCGCGCTCGCGTCCGATGCGGAGCTGTGGCAACGCAGTCCTCCAACCCCAGCCGCCGGGTGATCTGGAAGTCTCGCTCCACACCGGCGATGCCGCGGATGTCCGCCAGCAGCACAGCGAGCCCCGTGGTGAGGCATATGTTGAAGAAGCTCCACCTTCGCTTGCGTATGGGACACCTTCACCCACGCCGAACAGGGTGACGGCAGCAACTTCGTGACGCCGTGGCCGACCTCCTAATGGATGAGATGGTTCCATTGGAGGGAGGGGGGGTGCGACGGGGGCAGCATGCGGGCTGAGGTGTGATCGCGGCAACGGGGGCGGCGAGCGGGCTGAGGTGCGCCCGCGGCGGCGAGGGAGATGAGCTGTGGCGGCGGCGAGGGTCGAGGAGAGGAGGCAGATGCGTACGGGTGCCTTTTTTCAGCGAATCTCCACCGAGCAACGAAGCGTCCTGAGTGCAATATGGGCTGGCAACTAAAATGTACATATGGGCTGGCCGGCCCGGTTTCCTTTGCATGTACTTCCTCGGCCCTTTGTTTCTCGTTTCCCTTGCACGCACCTCATAAGTTCGTGAAACTGATCTCAAATTAAAAAAATAGCATACATAAAAATAATCAAAATAGGACGAAACAAAGCGGAACCAAACCAAGAATACCTATTCTCTTTAATAGTAGGTATAGATATAGACTAGCTAGCTACCATCTCTTTAATTCTTGTTTCAATATCATTTTTATCATGCTTGATTAATCATTATCTGATTCAATTCCATTCTCGTAAAGGCCCTGAAGCAGGCGCCGGGGAATAATCTGTGTG
>NC_041383.1:770427817-770437999 GCF_002162155.2 Triticum dicoccoides | reverse complement strand
GGGGGGGGGGGCTTTAGTCCCCACTCTTTAGTGCCGGTTGGCAAACCGGCACTAAAGGCCGTTACGAACCGGCACTAAAGGCCGGTTCTGCACTAGTGATTTATCATAGAACCATTTACCTTGTTTCAAATGGGATGCACAAAAAAGTGAAACATGGTTCAAAACTTCAATTCTCTCTACGAAAGTATTTGCAAAGAAAATTGATAGGAAGTCCCTGCTTTGTATTAAACCGATGGATCGACACAAGATCTACATCAAATTACAAGCGAGAAGGCAAGCAAAAGGAGAAGTGCAACCTGACACACTATGAAATGAAGTAGTAGTACACAAAACATGGCAGCACCGTAGTAAAACAGAAGAGCAGAGAGGGAGGCCAAGCAAATCCAAGAGTCCACAGGTAGTCTTCCACAGTCGACCAAATGCCTAATAAACACCTCTACACGGCGTGATATCTACTAAGCGAAATGGAGATGCAAAAAAAAAATTGAATCATGTGTCAGAAATTTATTTTCCCTAGTCGGCTTGTTATTATAACCATAGATTAACATGAGTGCTAGTAGCTGCCTATGCCACGCGGTGTGACATTTATAACACGCATCTTGTAGGTTGGCATCGGCGCAGGCCACCTGAATGCAAAACAAAACAAGATGTGATGATGGTGGTACAAACAAAGCTGTAACACATGGCATCAATATTTTTATAAAAGAAAAGAAAAGAAACAAAATGCCTGTTATAATTGTTCTCTTTCAGCATCTCCACAACTATAGTTTTTGATAGTGTGTTGCCATCTCTTCGTCGCTTTATCGCAACCTAATAATATAGAGATTGTAAATAAGAAGCGATAATTTTATAGAAAAAGAATATGGCAAAGAAAAATAGAAAAGAACCAGGGATATAATCCAGAAACATATCTTCTGGATGGACCAACTAAATACCTCAATTATCATGTCTCCATCACAACCTCCAAAGGATTCAACATGGGCCACCGCAGCATCCAATAACATTGAACCAAACTAATGAACGCATTATGAATTTATATTGATTAGTACAAAAAGCAAACAACCACACAAAATCATAACAATAAGCTACGGGAAACATAGTTACCTCTGGAGCAGTCAGAAGAACTTTTTCACCGCATTTTACAATAACATCACCGACACATAACCCAGCAACATCAGCAGGTGATCCATCAACAACCTAATTGGCAATTTATTCTATCCATTTTATACAAACATGCTACTGAAGAAACTATATAATAAGACAAAATAAATAAATAAACATAACTCCGGTATTGCATTTTTTGGAATTCAAAAATCTATATGGATATTGTGAAAATAGTATATTAAAAAACCAACAGATGCACGGTAATTCAACATACAACTCACTAACTTCCAAAGCAAATCTGCTGAAAATATAATAGATAAAGCACGCTCTTATGTGTAGGAATGCTTTATGACTAAACAAATGGCCCCTGCTAACTATTTTTCATACCATCTCCATAAGCCATGTCATCAGATCAACTCATAAAACTCATGTTTTCCCTTCTCCCAAAGACACCTCCAGCATGCCTTATTCAAATCCCCACATTACATAACCATCAAGGCAACCATTCAAACACCCCTAGCGAGTAGCGAGGATCAATCAAGCAGCAGAACACGACCAAAGAGTAAGGATTTAACTCTGCCCCTTCACACCATCATATTTCAATATGTTCTCATGTTTCTGTTTCTTTTCATTAAAATCGCAGAGTTGCATCAACTTTGCCAATAGTTTTGGTACAATATATTATTGGACAAGACCATTAAGCTCCTGACAATTTGGTATTCAAGGTATGCCACTAAACTCCCGTTCCCCAACCCATCAACTTCCATGCTAAAAAAGGGTCTCAAGCTAGCAATTACTATATGTGATTGCTTTCGGAGTTTTCTCTTATGTAATTAAGTTGGTACCAACAACTATTGTTTACCGAAAGGCACGGGCGTTGCCACGTTGAACAGATTGGTGCTTGCTATGCCTCCAATAGCTGGGCAGCCAGTAGATCCTGCACTGGAACTTGACATAGGTGACTCAGATTTTTCTTCTTCATCATCGATGTCATTACGAGGAGTAATTCGTTTCAGTTTTTTCATTTGTTATTTTTGCCTACAGCATTGTACATATACTTTTTAGCAAGTTATACATATATTCTTTTTAAGATAACACACACACCATGTAATCTGTGTCCCAATTCCTAAAGAAGCTACTTTTGTAAATTTCCCTTTTATTGTGCATGGAGATTGCCATGCACTATCGAGTAAGAAATTTTACATGTTTCCTTTCATCAGCAGCACGATTTTGTTCAAATGAATAGACAGATACTACTACTCAAGCTCAAATGTTCTGTGATCTGCGGAATTGATCAAAGAAAACTAACCATTAATTTGCAAGCCTGATGAAGAAAGGTATTAGTGTGCGGCGAAGAATGAAATAGCATCCATGACATGTAAGACAAGGTAGCAAGTTATTGGCCTGAAGTACCTCATGCCGTCAAGTTTAACAGCTCACCTTTATGAGACACAGATGGGGAAGAAATAATTGGGTGATAAATTCAATTTGTCTTTCACCGGTCTATCTTAAAATCTTAGTCAATAGCATAAATCTCTTATAGAGCTCCTTCCATGTTCTTTTACACATTTCCTCCCTCATTTCCTTGGCTATTTGTGCAACTTCTAGATTGCATATCATGCACGTCTTGGAAGGAAAAACTTAGGCAAAATTTAATATCTCAGTGCTTAGCTATTTATACTACTTTGGCAGATCCAACGTTTTCTGTTTGGGCCCGCGGCAATATTAATGCATGAGCTACAAATTAGTACTCCCTCTGTCTAGTGTCAAAAAAGCGTCTTATATTATGGGACAGAGGGAGTACTAATTAATGAGGAAATCCTAATTGGATGAGCAACAAAGAGTTTCCATCAAGCAGCTAAATGCTTGTTGTAGCAGCCTATATTTCAGCATCACCTACGGAGAAATTCTGATTTGATATGCCATTCCGAAATATACTGGCACCAATCAAACACTATCCAACCTTTCAGAGAGATAAATCAGTCTGATGCGAACGATCCGTATTGACGCTGCCGTCTGCCTAGCGGTGCTTGAGGAGAATAGGCACACTAACATTGTTGTAGCCTTTCAAGTCATCAGCATGCTGCTGTGAGACTACGCCTAGCAACGGAGCTATTCTGGATGGCAACAGGGCTATTCCCCAAAGGGAGTGCCTTCCCATCCCAGCTTCCTTTTATGTTATCAGGGGAGATCTTGCTTCCACCACCATCCCCACCAACGCTTTGGTGGGAAACAGGGGCCGGTTATAAGAAACTAAATCTAATAACATTGGCATTAATATTATCAAATAGGAACATAACTATGTAGAGGCCAATCCTGTACAAACTCAATCCACTATTAAGAACGTGTCTAATATTTGAGCTAAAGATGGCATCATGCAATGCCTGTCAGTTTACTCTAAAACTGGAAGGCTCATATTCTTAAGAGGAAATTTTTGACATACAAATGAGATAAACAAAGCATAAAAGAATTAAAAAAATAGAAGAGATACATACCTTTGAAACATATAAACCTTGGTCAACATCTGGGAATTTTTGATAGATACGCTCCAGGGTTGCCAGTGACACCATATGAAGAGAAGTATACTTTAATCCAAGCCAAGGGCTAATTAATTTCCTGCACAATAAGAAAAAAAATCTTATTTGACACATACTCAGCCAAAATAAAAAAGGAGTAATAAAGAACAAATGACGAGTCCATTTTCCCTAATAAGAGTGCTAAGGCAAAACATATAATAGAAAAACTATAAGTAGATGCATCACAAGTAGAATAGTTTATCCGAAGCTCTGATGTTGTTCCAGGATCCTTGAAACAATTAACATTGGAAGGTACGATGTTTGATTGTCTTCATAGAAGTTCATACCGAGAACTTGACCATTGTAATTGACAAGAGGTCCTCCAGAACCAGCCTTCCAAAACAAAAAATAAATAATGGGGAAAAATGTGTCAGCATAATCAAGAAAAAAACAAATAATTTGCTAAGTCTCCTGGGGCCAATTGGACAGCACCATGGATGGTGGATTAGCCAGTTCAGATTCAGCTCATCCCTCGTTATTTTTTGCTTGTGTGTGTGGTGGGGTGGGGGGTCAATAATTTCATCATGGAATATGTTCAAAAGAGACCACTTCTTTCTGTCTTACAAATTGAAGGAGTACCATTCTTCATGATTACCTAGCTTCACTAAATTGAGATCACAAATAACAGAACAAGAAAGAATCAGAACTATGGTCAATTAATTAGACTATTCCTCTTTCTTAGGTGTTATTAATTTGTTATTAGTTCAATCTAGGTTCGTGCGGTACAGGTCATAACTATATGAAAGGGGGTCAATAAGAAAATAATAAAGTAAATGCGATATATATTATACCATGGATATTTCGCAGCTTGACACCAATAGCTCCAAACACTCAAAAGTGCTTTTTTGGTTTACAGCTTGACCCCGTGAACACATGAGATAACCACCTTCATATGCACGTCCAAGTGCTAACACAACTCCATTGTTGGTAGTGCCTTCTTCTAAGACTGGTAAATCAGTTTCAACTTTGACAACAGCTACATTATAGTGAAAATCCACAAGAAGGATATGGCCATCGGTTATTCGCCAATCAGGTAGAAGCACCTTGACCTGAAATCACTTATCAAACAAATAAATAAATAAAGACAAACTACTAAAACTACATCTACAGACTTGGCAAGGATTAAGGCAACAGTTACCGTCACGTCAGAGATCACATTGTTATCTCCATTCAGAGATCTAACAAGTGTTGCTGAGGTTAAAATCATATTTGCATCGGTATCGTCTTTTTGGCGCATCGCAAATCCCGAGCAAACACGGATCCTCTTTCCTCCTAAACTTTATTAGCAACACCTTATATACTGAGGATTCAGTGCAAACCAAATATGGAAAAAAAAATGGCTAGTAAGTAAAGCTATGATATATATACCTGCAAAAGAAGACAGGCTGACAATTGACTTTGAGACAAACAATGCAACTTTACGAGCCTGGAGACTCTCAAGGCTGCCATCATTGCAGTCACCAAACGTATCCTCCACAGAAAAGTCACTTTCCCCATTGAGGCGTTTAACTACGATATGCAATTCATATTTCATAGTCATGGAAAAAATCGTCAGATAGAAAGATGTGTCTGATGCCCAATTAGAGTAAATGATTATGCAGAGATAACACATTAACCGCCCAAGTCTTGCTTTAGTTTTCCAGACTACGTTTACTGCATATGATTGATGATGACATGCCGCCACGAAAAAAAAATCATGAAAATGTCTTAGCGAGAGAACCTTTTCCACGTATGAAATGACTGACACACTCATAATCTAATTAATTAGGTGCTTTATGATACAGTCATCAACAATTACAAGTAGAAATACAAAAGGCATACTGAAGTGAGAACATATTGGTTTTTTAGACGGTGTGCAAAATACTAAAGGCATGCTGAATGGAGATAATAATGTGATCTGTGATCTATGGAAAGCCTATACTAAGGTGCTTTGAATAGGAAAATCGGAAGGCGCTCTGAATTAATACTGAGGAGTTATTGGTTTTGAGTTAATTTTGTACTCAATCAGAGAATGTAATATAATTATCACCCCATGTACACACTAATGCTCATCTCTACAACCAAACACTAGATCGATTGGTTCAACTTCTCACGATAAAGGAAGGATGTGAGAACAAATGAAGAGTGGAACATTCCACAATCTAGTGTTTGTTATTCCTTGAAAAGAAGTGCGGAAAGATAAACAGATCTAAGGAAGAAAAGAAAAAACAGATAGCAGTTACTGTATTTCTTACGTAGCTCGGCAGTTTCTTTCTTCCTGGCGTCGCGGACGGCAAGCATATGCCGCACCTGCTCGCCCACCATGGCCCTGACCTGAGCCGACCGTTCGTCGTCGCTGGTGGTAGCGCGGTGCTCCTGGGATGGGGCAGGTGGAGGCGCAGGCGGTGCAGCCTTGGCGCCGCTCCGATTCCTCTTCCGCTTCCGCCTCCTCTTCCTATCCTTCTACCCCGGCTCCGTCTCGCAGGCCACGCGCCGGCCCTCCTCCCTGCCGTCGGCACCGTCGTCGTCAGACCGAACCATGTCAGCACCGCAAGGGGTGTCAGGAACAGTTAGCGGCAGAGGCTAGGGAGGGCGATTAGGGCTTTGAGGATCGTGGGTCGGGGCCGGGGGTCGAGGGCGTAGGGGGAGCCGGGGAAGCGGTGGCTGGTGGACGGTGCGGCGAGCCCGGGGCGGTGGCGACGCGTGCCGATCGCCTGATCGGGGAAGAGACGGGTTACGTCGACGTGTTTGGAGGGCCAAAGCCTCTCTATTCCCCGCGTTACATGGGCCGGCCAGTTTACAGGTTTACAGTGTGTTTTTAACAGGTTTTGCAAGGTTCTAGGAAACCGATTTTATATGTTTTTCTTTCCTGATTTTACCGGGTTTTATTATTTTCTATTTTTTTACAATTATCTCCTTCTTTATTCATTCATAAGAATCATAACATCGCTTACAATAAGAGGAATAACCACATCCGGGGCCCTGTCCGTTTAGATATTTGGAGGAGAAAATCTAGCTATCCTAGCCAGTTCATGACTTACTTGATTTCTTTCTCTATTGCAATGATCATAGATGACATGTGTAAAATTAGGCGACATAAAAATAATGTTCATCAAAGATAGAAACTACTGAAGGAGAGTAACCGTCGATTGGCGCAGCAACAACCTCCACACCATCAGAGTTGACGTTGATCTTATTGCATCCAACTGTACATGTCAGGTTCATTCCAAACATCACTGCAATTGCCTCCGCCGTGAATGAGTCAAAGCAAAGATCAATCTTTTCATTTGTAGCTGCAATGAACTCTTCATGATGGTCTCAGATGACCGCTCCAACAGTCCCCTCAAGCGTGTCCACATAAAAACCCGCATCAATGTTTACCTTGACGTAGCTATATCTTGGTTTCAACCAAGCGCCTGATCACACTTTGGCCTTAGGACTGTATGAGATAATATAGTTAGCGGCTAAACATCTCACTACCATATTAATTTGAGCAGCGTTTTGTGTTTCTTCTTCGTGTGTCAACTTTCAAGGATCGTGGGGCAGGGTCAAGGCTGTAGGGGGAACCGGCCAATCGGGGAAGTGGTGGCTGGTGGACAGTGCAGCGGGGTGGGCGATGGTGAGCGGGGAAGAGACGAGTTACGTCAACTTGTTTGGAGGGTCAATCCTCTCTATTCCTCGAGTTACATGGGCCGGCTTGTTTACATATTTCAGCAGGTCTTGGAAGGTTCTAGAAAATCAATTTTACACATTTTTCTTTCCTGATTTTACCGATCTTATTATTTTCTAATTTAATTTTATTTTTTGGAAAATTAATCTAGAACATTTCTTGAATTTGGGGAACATATTTTAAAGTCGTGAACATTTTTATGAATTAAGGAATATTTCTAATTTCCTGGAAACTTTTAAAATCCGGGAAAAGACTTAAAAATCCAAGAATATTTTTCGGATTCATCAAAATTTTCTAAAAGTCAGGAAAAAATTCTAAATTTGTGAACATGTTTCATGATTTTTATGGATATTTTAGAACTTTTTATATTTCATGAACATTTATTCAATTCATTATTGTTTTCGAATTCATAGCATTTTTAATATCTGACCATTTTTTGGAAATTGTGTATTTACTTTTAATTAGTGAACATTTTTAACAAATTCGTGGAATTTATATAAAAATATAAATATTTTTGAATTTGTGTTTCAAGAAATTTGAAACACTCGAAATGCATGCAAAAACGTAGCTATCAGCAACAGACGAATAAAACAAAGAAAACTCAAGCGGAATATGGGCCGGCCCAGCTAGAGCTCCAAGAGTGGAAGAATTTACACTTAACACGTTTGTACTATATCCAACGCATAGCGCGTGGAACAGGAACACTCATGTTTGGGTCGATAACCATGTTTTGTTAGGCTCACAAAGAAAAGATGTTTGGGACAACATTGGTGTTTGAGTGCCATGCATTTCTCCCTGCAAAAATACCGGTCGGATTATTTGATACTCCATACATAAAAAAATATAAGAGCGTTAGATCACTAAAGTAGTGATCGAAATGTTGTTATATTTCTTTAAAGAGGGAGTATATATTTTAAAAAATATTTTCAAATTTTAAAAACGTTCGCACAATTGAAAACTATTTGTGAGTTTGAAACATGTTCACAATATTTTAAAAGTTCACGAATTTGACAAAATGTGAACTCAAAAGTGTTCATGAATTCAACAAAATATGAATAGAAAAAATGTTTGAGAATAAAATCACAAGTTTGAAAAATATTTTTACTATTTTCTAAAATTTGTATGATTTTTAAAAAGAAAAGGAAAAACCAACAAATAGAAGTAAAAAAAAGGCCCAAAGAACTGGAGGGCACCACTTACGAACTAGCGTAGGAATGGGGGTATGTACTATGTACCAAACAACTCTATTTGGCATCTTAAGCGCCACATCATTTTCCCTACTAGACCTCATCTTATGCCTTCTTTTTTCCTTACTTCGAATTCTCCCTAACTCGAGTAGATTCTGCTACCAACACAAAATACCCTAAGTTATCTCTACTATTAAAGGGGAGTCAACGGTTGTGATCGTACGTCGTGGTTTGGTTTGGTTTCGTACGTTTGCTGGTTTTAGGTTATTTATGGACGGGGGGATCACGTTAATTATGGACTAACCTATTAATTTAGTGTCCGGTGCCAGTCGTTGTTTTCTACATGTTTTTGGTTTTACATAAAATTCATAACTACAGAGGTCAAAATACCCTACGGATTAATAAAACTTCTTTCGGGGCACGAAGATTCCAGGCAGCATCGGAGGGCAACGAGAAGATGCAAGGGGGGCCCACACGGCCACCTAGCACGGCTAGGCCCTAGGGTGCTCCCCCTAGTTGTATGGCCCGACACTTTACCGCCTCTCGTCCATTCAACCGCCATAAATTTATATAACCCTCTGAGATATTTTTATCTAATTTTTTTGCCGCGAGCTTCTTCCAAAGAGATCCAATCTGGAGGCCTGTTACGAAGCTCTGCCGGAGGGGAAATCCATTGTCGGAGGCTTCTTCATCAATCTTGTCACCTCCATGACCATGTGTGAGTAGTTCTCTTAGGACCTTAGAGTCCATAGCAGTAGTTAGACGTCTCTCTCTCTCTCCCTCTCTCTCTCTCTCTCTCTGATCTTCTCCATGAGCTGCCTAATCTTGCGGTGATCTATATCCCAGTGACAGAATGGGGACAAGACGCATGTTGTTTTGTTGCCACTAAGGATAAAACGACGGTGTCTCATCATACTGCTTGATGCTTTGATGTCTACATTATGTCATCATGCTTATTGCAATGCTCCGTTTCTTGTAAACTTAATACTTCAGGATACATGCTGGATAGCGGTCTTTGAGTGGAGCATTAGTAGTAGATGCAGGTGGATTAACAGTCTACTTATTATGGATGTAATGCTATATGAGATTATACCATGAATGATCATAGTCATAAATATAAGTATTCCAATTTAATGATGCCCAACTGTAATTTGTTTACCACACCACTTGCTTGTTCAAGAGACACTACTGGAATCAGGGAATTTGCCATCAGCTTGTTCTTTGCCGTCTGCTAGCTGACGGCAAAGAGGGTCTTTGCCGTCTGCTTTCAAAAAGCAGACGGCAAAGAACTAGCTGATGGCAAATATATAGTTTGCCATCTGCCATTTCGTTGTCGTCGGCCAGCGGACGGCAAAGGACCAGAAGGCAAACGGCAAAGAGTCCAACTGGGCCCCACTGGACCCTGCGGCTGATTAGGGCAGACGGACGGGTCGTTAAGCAGACGGCAAAGAAACACTCACGCGGATCAATCACCTGGATCGATGAGTTGGCAAGATCTGAGACGCACGCTGATCACTCCGTCAGACGCATACCCAACCCACCCACGATGCACGGGCCCCCAGGGAAACACCCACGCGCCCCACGTCTTACCCCACCCCACAGTCTGCCTTATCCACGTCTCACCCCCACCCTACCACGTCTCTCTCTCATCTCTCTCCCTGCTCTC
>NC_041383.1:770362899-770427703 GCF_002162155.2 Triticum dicoccoides | reverse complement strand
GGCCTCGCTGGCCGCCATCGCGCCGGCCGGGCATGGCCCGGCCCCGTCGCCCGTCGCCCCCGGCTGATTCCTCTGCGCCCCATCGCCTCTCGCCCCCGTCGGCCTCCTCGCCCTGTCGCCTTTCACCTGGGTGACCTCCGCGCCCCGTCGCCTATCGCCCCCGCAGGCCTCGGCCCCGTCCCCCCAGGCCTCTGTCGCCCCCGGCGCCGTCACCCTCCCTCGACGCCGCACCATATTCTACCTCAAGGAGCAGCGGCAGGTCCTCGGGCGTCCATGGTGGCGGTGGATACTGTGGTTTTTGTGCTGATTTTGTGTAGATGGATAATGTGGTGTTCATGTAATAGAGTAATTTTGTGTAGATGGAGCAGATGCAAATCTATTCTGTGTAAATAGACTAATTTGGTATTGTGAAATTTGTTCATTCGTCGTTGATTGTTGGAACAAAGCGTAGATGGATACTGTGGTGCACTTGGGCTGCTGGTTCACTATATTTTAATAAACAATATCCTTTTATGTCTCTGATTTTAATAAACGTGTAGATGGACATTTTTGCCGTATGTTATTAGTCGGCAGATGGCAAAACATTAGTTTGGCAGACGGCAAAGTCTCCGTTAGCACCTAACGTGGCTAACACCCACTATTTTCTATCCATTTTCTTTGCCGTCCGCCACTGACGGCAAAGGCCTCTTTGCCGTCCGCTGCAAAAAGCAGACGGCAAAGAAGGTGTTTGCCGACCCTCTCTTTGCCGGAGCTGTTTGCCGTCCGCCGCGGACGGCAAAGCTCTTTGCCGTCCGCCGTCCGTGCCTTTGCCGTCCGCCGTGGCAGACGGCAAAATACTGGATTCCTGTAGTGAGAGTCTATTATCCATTACTGAAATCTTCATCGAAATTGCTACTTTTACTTTAACGTTTTACTTTGCTACCAACTATCTGTATCATTTGCATTCTAATCTTGTAACTAGCAAGACAAGGGGCTTGACAACCCTCTTGTTGTGTTGGGTACAAGCGTGTTTTGTGCTTTGTGTGCAGGTACCGCTCACTTTGTCTGCTAGGTGATCCTACTGGTTCGATTAGTTGTTGCTCTAACCGAGGGAAATACTTACTGCTTGATTACAACACCCTTACACTTGGGGGATCCCAACCACTCTTACAAGAGAGCAAGCAAGGCCTATGGAGTGGAGGTTAAGGAGGGAGAACAACAACTAATTAAAATCAAAGATGACATAAGAGGGCCTCCCTTTGATGCAAAAAATAAGAGAGAAAGAGGTATTGCCATGAGAGGAAGATGAAAACATGCAACACCTCGAAACCACTCTGCTCGTGCCATCAGGAAGAAGAATATGAAGGAACAGAGAAAGAAACTCAACATAGATAGAAGATATCGTGGACCAGAACCGTCGAGGAAGGGTCAAGAAAGCAGGATTTTTCAAGCTCCAGTGGATGACGAGAAAGCGAAGGAAGAATACGACCAATATAATTTTTTTGATGTCACGATATTAATATATTCCCTTTGTCAAAAATAATAATTTTTGATGTGATTTATGATTACGAGTCGTTTTGTGTCTTGTCACTAACGTCTAATGGCCTTCTTAGCTGTTTTCAATGATATAATGCGACCTACCAAGGGAAAAGATGATCACTCAACCCGTAAAATAGTTGTGAACCAACCTATAGTTGGATGGTTAGGAGGACAGTGGGTTGTGAACCAACCTGTGAGTGGATGGTTAGGAGCACAGTGATAGTCCTAGACTTTACATTGCTTTTCTGGATTTATTTCAGGCCTTTCGGCAATGTCGTTCAGTGGGAGGAGATGTTCCCGTCGAGTATGAAGGCGTCTGTGGCGACTTTGTTAATCTCAAGTTGATGTGCTGGATCGGTCCTTCGGAGATGCTCATAGCGGATAGGGTGTGCGTGCATGCATTTCTAAGGATGAGCATATGTGCATATGTATGAGCATCTACCTCTGTACTGTGTTAAAAAACCCTAAAATAGTTATTGAACCTATGATCATATATGTAAATCAAATATGATTGAGTTATTTAATATAAACCTACAAAATCCAGTCTGCATATTCATGAGAATGAGGGGGCGTGCATTGTTTATTCACCTAATAGATATATATGTGCAATGCATGTTAATATTAGGAACCGGTCTTGGGTTTGGATTTGGATGCTCTAATTAATACACAACAAATTATTACTAGCAGATTTTAATCTTCAGATTATTGGTATTTATTAGATCCTCTAGTAAATACTCAACAAATTAGAGGATTAATCTTGTGACCTATATAGATAAGAAAATGCCTTTTTAAAAGTTTATTTAAGGAGGATGTATTGAAGCGCAACCCTTATTATTTTATTATAATTATTAGGTGCGCGATGCGGCGAGCGTCACACGACCTCAACGATAGCTCCGCCCACCGTTCATCAGCCGGTGGGATGCTCATCGACGCCGCCGTTGCCGCCTACATGGAGATTGAGGCCATAGCTCATGCACTGGTGCACACACAGTTCCATCCTTGACGGGTCATGGTAGTGATGTTGACACTTCATCTCGCAAAAAGCTTTGCTAGGATGATGATCTGCTCCCGGCCGTGGCACTCGTTCACGCACCGCCGTCTCCCGGCTGGGTCTTTCCAGTGCTGGCACTTGATGTCGCACATGTCGTTGCCAACCTCCACCTCCCAAGCGTGGGTGTGGTGGTCGACGTCGTTGTTGCTGTCCGCATGGAGCTTGAGGCCATAGCTCATGCACTGGTGCACGCACAGCTCCATCCTTGACGGATCGTGGTAGTGATCTTGGCACTTCATTTCACAGAAAGCTCTGCTAGAATGATGAAGCTTTTGTCTGTGGCACTCGTTCACGCACCGTCGTCTCCATGCGAGATGTTGCCCGTGTTGACACTTGATATCGCACATGTCGTTGCCCTGGTCATGGACACGCCCATCGACCACCTCCTCCACCTCTGCGGCGACGGTGGCCATGGCCCCATCCTCCTGCTCTGCCCCTACGGCCGCCGCAGCAAGCAGCACCGCCGCGAGAAAGAGGAACCACCAAACCGCACCCTTGTGAACGAGCACCATTGTCGTCTATGCGAGACTAGGAGAGACGGATGGCAATAGAATGGAGAAGCGGGAGGACGGCGCCGGACTTTATATAGAGTCACGTGAAATATTTGCAGTTAGTTATCAAGTCTCAAGCAAAGTTGATTTAGGGCCGACCCTTCGTGAATGGGAACGTCTGTAGTCTGTAGTAGTGCACGTAATGCAAAGAAAGATTGTCTAAAGAAATTGCAAAGAAAGGAAAAGGACATCCAGATAAAAACACACATCGTTTGGCCAATGTCGGGAAATGTCGGCGTACCTAAAGAAGTGTTATATCGGAGTATATCTAGCTGCTCAACTGAAATACTACTGGTAATGTATGTACTAATAAAACGCATGGATGATTTATCATGATACCAAGCAACCGCCTTTTTAGATGAAGACAAAGTAACATATGCACACACACACACAGATCTAGCACGGATCTTCCCCGCTTTCATCGCATCATGGTATCACTATGATTTTGCATGACAGCTAAAAGATGTTTCTAGCACATCGATATAACACATGTCGCACACTGTTTTAGTGTCTTGTGGCCTCAGTCATGATTTGGCTGGACCTCTAAAAGATGTTTGTAGCAAACCAGTTTAACACACATCTTGCACCTTTTTTTCATGCGTTTTGTCTTGACTCATTGTTTTATCAAACAAACATGAGATGTTTCTAGCACATTGACCTAGCACACGTATTTCATTGTTTTCTACTCAAAAAGGCTCCACGCCCCGCTTTTTATAGATAAGGCCATCTTTCTATGTTTTCACGCTCAAGATTTTATCCAACTAAGAGATGTTTCTAGCACACAGAGCTAGCAAACGTCTACCACCGCTTTCAATGTGTTGTGTCCAGGCCAACTCAGCAAAGATGCCTTTGCCAAGAGGAGTCCAGCCGTGTCACCTTTGTTGAGTGCCGCGTGAAAAAGGTCTTGGAAAACACTTCACCGAGCTGATTTGGCTCACCTAGTACCCTTGGCACTAGGCAAACATGATAATTCCAGAAAAGAAAAAAAGGTAGTCTGGTGCATGTAGCTTCCGCTTGCGCGGGGTTCGGGCTCCCGGAAGGGCCTGACTACTTTTGGTTTATTGTATGCACCATTCCTTTATATTTATGCAAGAGGCTGTTTTCATGTCACAAGACAATGATTTTTACCTCTGCGCCAAGCTCTCTTTGTGCTAATTCGAGTAGTTGGTGAGAAATTATTTTGTGTCATACGGTGGCGTAATAGTAGAACATACTTATAAGTCTAAAGGTCGATGTAACGAAAGATGTACATGCTGTTGCCCGCGGGCCACTTTACTAGTTGCATGGAAATTTCAGCAAAGCTTCGTGGAACCGCCGAGGAGTGACGACTGACGACCACGACGACAAGGTCGACTGTAGTACGTGCCACGGTCTCTTTCGTGCGTTTCATCGTGCGAATGTAGACCATTGGCGATTGGCCAAAAGACTTCCAGAGTGCAGCAACAATGGCGCCGTATCCACGAGCCATGCGCAACCTTGTCCCTATACTCCTCCTGGTTGCCGCAGCCCACGCCGGCGATCCTTCCTACTCCGAGTGCCCAAGAGACACGAACTACACGCGCGGCGGCGTCTTCCAGACCAACCTCGACGCCCTCCTCTGCTCTCTACCCGCCGCAGCCGCCGGCACGGCGTCCGGATTCAGGACGAACACCACCGGCGCGGCGCCCAACAGGGCTTACGGGCTGGCGCAGTGCCGCGCCGACATCAGCGCGTCCGACTGCCTCACATGCCTCAACGCCTCGGTGCATGACATGGCCATCCAGTGCCCCGGCCGGAGAAACTCCATGGTCGTCTACGACACCTGCCTGCTGCGCCACGCCAGCGCGAGCTTCTTCGGCGCCGCCGACACGTCGTGGGTCAAGTACTGGTGGAATCCGCAGAACGCCGCGCAGCCGGAGCGGTTCGCGTCGCTGCTGGACCCGCTGATGGGGAATCTCACCGAGAGGGCGGCGTACGCGTCTCAGCGGATGTTCGCCGTCGGCACTGCGGACCTCACGTCCTCCGACAGGATCTACGGCATGGCGCAGTGCACACGTGACCTCGATAACGACGACTGCCACGGCTGCCTCGTCACTGCCGTCTCAAGGATCCCGACCTGCTGCGCCGGGAAGCGGGGTGGCCAGGTCATCTTCCGGACTTGCTCCATCCGGTTCGAGGTCTACCCTTTCTTCAACTCCCCTTCTGAGGCGGCCATCTCTCAGGCGGCCATGTCGCCGACGCTGCCGCCGCCGCCAGCAGGTGCGCGTAGCGACTACTCCACGCCCGGAAGCACCGGTGACGGTGAGTCAATGAATGCCTTCTGTCTGGGTCAAACTTTGTGGTACAATGGCTCACGCGCTTGTACGTACTAGTACTAGTACTACGTGGTGCTTATGAAGTTCACACTTTACATATAGGGGGTGGGGCTAGGTCTTAATCAAGTCTCAATCAAATGAGATAACAAGCAAGAGAGAAAAAGGAAAGAAAATTTTACAGAGATTCTTTTATAAGATCTTACGGTTATAGCATCGACTGAGACTTAATGAAGTCTTAGACCGTTTACATATGGGGATCACCTATGCAGCTGTGCTACAGTTGCCTGATAATTATTTTAATTAAAAAAAACCTAAATCTAAATCGGGCGATGCTACACTTATGTAACGATTCTTACAATCTGACATAGTGGTTCTATATTGGGTCGAATTTGGGGACACGGGCCCATCCTAAAAATCAGGAGGAGGGGGGAAGTTTAGTTAGCGTGAAGTGGATTTACGTAAGGCTTCGTAAATCCATACGTAGGTGTAGCATTATTGATCTAAATCGACATCCAAGGACCATCCATCACAGCAGCACCATTATTCTTCCTCCCGGCGACGCACAATAACGACCTGCTCCCGCCTTATGTGTCGGTGCCCGCGCCCGCTCACCTTGTCGTCCACCCTCCCCTAAACTGCCTTCCACTATCATACTGCCTCCACCCCAACCATCCGTCTAAATCACGTTATTGTGTTCTTCGGTGCAGATAGCCCACGTCAACCTCCCCTGAACAATCGCCCACCAATGTGTTGCCATTGCCCGACCATCGCTCCAAATCTACCCATCTCCTATTTTCTCCATCTTCGATAGCCTGCCCCATCCGAACCATCAACACTCGAACTCCCCCTCCACCAGCAATGTCGTTACCACATTGTCGCCCTCTCTGAGTCGATCTTGGCCGAGGCCTCTTTGCGGCGCCTCCGTCAGCTTCACAGCAGATCGACTTACGCAACCAAAAAATTCACGCAACTATTAAATACCAAATCAGTTAAATATTTGAAACGAACTCAATGTGTATTTTATAATTTTAAAGTGCGGGTTATGTCTCTTAGTGGCAGACCTCTCTAAAAGATATACTGTTTCTATAAACTATAGCACGCTATTTAAAACGTTTTTTCCAGTGTTAGGACCAAAGTCTTTTAGCGCAGAACCTCTTTAGACGCTATGGGGCGCTATTTAAAACCATGGTGCTTCCCCCTGCCCTAAAGTAACGTTCGCCTTGCATGATTGCAGGAAGTAATGGCGCATCCAGGGTCAAGACAGTTCTTGCCGCCTCAATTCCTCTTGTTGCTGTAATGCTGGTGCTGCTGGTCATTGCTTGCTACCTCAGTAAAAGGAATAAGAAATCACACGAGCATGTTTCAATTGCAAGCGCCGGTAACTTGATGCTTCTCATTTGTTTCATGTCAAGTAATTTGCACAAGTTTATCCTCCAAAAAATTTGCACAAGTTTAATTCTCTGTTTTTTTTCTTGTGAAGATGGAGAAGACTGGAGAAGTTCAGAGCCGCTCCTGTATGATTTGAGTACTCTACGAGCTGCCACAGACAATTTCTCTGAAGACAACTTGCTTGGTGAAGGTGGATTTGGGCCAGTGTACAAAGTAATTAACACTGCAAATTAATTTCTCGGTCAAATGGCTGACTGTCTGAGGATTAATAGATTCCTGTCTTCTTCAGGGCACGATGCAGGATGGGCAGGAGGTTGCAGTGAAGAGGTTGTCGAAAACCTCACGGCAAGGGCATTTGGAGATGAAGACCGAGGTTGTGTTGCTTGCGAAGCTCAAGCACAAGAATCTGGTGCGCTTGTTAGGTTGCTGCATCCAAGAGGGGGAGAAACTCCTCGTTTACGAGTTCCTCTGCAACAAAAGCCTCGACAAAATCATATTCGGTATGTATAATCTATAATGTACCTAATAAATAATTCCATGTCATTTCAATCGATTACCATGCATGCATGCATGCAGAACCTTCAAGGCATCAAGAGCTAAGATGGGAGAACAGGTACAAGATCATCCAAGGGATCGCCCGTGGTCTTCTTTATCTTCATGAAGACTCGAGATTGACGATCATCCACCGGGATCTCAAGGCGAGCAACATCTTGTTAGACCCCAACATGAACCCCAAGATCTCTGATTTTGGCCTTGCCAAGCTATTCCCCATTGATGTTAGCGTAGGAAACACAAGCAGCATTGCCGGAACATAGTGAGTTTCTTGCTGCCTCCGAGTTCTGTCAGCAGTCAGCACAGCAACAACCATAGTACTCCATGCATACATGTCCACTTAAAACTTAGCTTAACATCTTTGTCTGAATCCAGCGGATACATGGCGCCGGAATACGCCCTGCGTGGCATCTTCTCGGCCAAGTCAGACGTGTTCAGTTACGGCGTCCTTGTTCTGGAGATCGTCACAGGCCGCCGCAACTACTGCTGCCAGAATTCAGGAGGATCTGAAGATCTTGTAGCCACTGTACGTTAAGCTCTCGTTTTTCTTCCACATCACACACTCTGCGGCTAGGCAGGCTACATCTCAATTCAGGGTTTAGAAAGCAATGACCAGAGCATTTTTCTTCCACATCACACACTATGGGCAGGTCTGGAGGCACTGGAGCCGTGGGAGCATGTCACGGTTGCTCGACTGCTGCTCTGCCGACGGGCTCCGGCCGCAGGAGATGCTTCGTTGCATCCATGTGGGGCTGCTCTGCCTCCAGCAAGAACCGCACCTTCGGCCCAGCATGGCGAGGGTCGACGCCATGCTCAACAGCCGCTCGATTACGCTCCAGGCGCCCACGGCGCCGGCCTTCATTGTTCCGAGCAGCACGACTGCGTTGGGGAGGAGCATCGGACACGAGGAGGATCCAAATGAATTAGATCGTGCGCTGTCAATAAACGAGGCTTCCATTTCTGATTTGGAGCCACGGTGATGATGGCTAGGAAGTGCACCACTTGATTGCTCTGTTGGATGATGTTGATTAAATGGACAAACGGAGTAGTAGTGAATTGGTTAAACACTTGGCTGTTCCACTGGGTTAATTTGCTGATGCGAATAATGGATTTCCTAACCATGTGTGGACACTCGGGCAGTACATTTCAGAAAAACCGTTACAAAACTTTGTCGTGTCTCATCTCAGTGTTCTCAGCCGGTCTAGGCTCAGCCAAGCTCCCATCAAAAGGGATCATGCATATGTTATAAAACTCAGTAAGTGGTATCTGATGGTTTTCAGCATATAAGTCAAAGCTCACTTCAGGAAGATTATTTCTAGGCAGGAAAGTAAAACTTTGAACAAATATGTTTGTGAGGATTTAGTGTTGGTCACACTCATCTGCGATGAAGTCGGTGAGACCGGAACTGGAATGTGGATCTCGTGTTTCCAAGCCAATCGGCTGATGGTTACATATACATGGAAGCAGCCCTACATGCAGGGCACGATCACAGGAGGAGGCGCTAGACTAGGAAACCTCCTGGAGACTAGGACTGCGAGTTACAACACTGATCAGATATACAATACAAGTGTACAAACGTAACGTGACAGCTCAACACCCCCCCGCAGTCCGAACGGCGCCAGGGGAGACGTTCAGACTGGAGCGAAAATCACGAAAGAGAGCCGACGGCAAGCCCTTGGTGAAGACATCAGCGAACTGGGACCCTGTCGGAACATGTAGCACCTTGACCTCACCGAGAGCCACACGGTCGCGGACAAAGTGCAAGTCGATCTCCACATGCTTGGTACAGGGTTGGACGAGAGGTACACTGCACTCACATTATCACAGTACACAAGAATGGCCCGCCGAGGAGGGCGATGAAGCTCCGTAAGAAGTTGGCGGAGCCAACATGACTCGGCCACACAATTAGCAACTGCGCGGTACTCGGCCTCGACGCTGGACCGAGACACGGTGTGTTGCCGCTTGGAGGACCAAGAGACAAGGTTAGAGCCAAGGAACACACAAAACCCCGAGGTGGAGCGACGGGTGTCGGGGCAGCCGGCCCAATCTGCGTCACTGTAAGCAAGAAGATCATGCGAAGAGGAGCGGTAGAGCTGGAGCCCGTAATGAGTGGTGCCGCGGAGATAGCGTAGCACACGCTTGAGCAGCTGAAAGTGGCCCTCCATCGGAGCGTGCATGACGAGACAGAGCTTCTGTACGGCATAGGAGAGGTCAGGGCGGGTGAGCGTAAGATACTGCAGCGCACCAGCGAGGCGACAGTAGTGAGTCGGATCACTGTAGGGGACACCATCGGCACCAGAAAGCTTGCTGCAGGTATCGACGGGAGTAGAGATGGGCTTACAGTTGAGCATCTT
Organism: Triticum dicoccoides; assembly: GCF_002162155.2. Taxonomy (NCBI): domain Eukaryota; kingdom Viridiplantae; phylum Streptophyta; class Magnoliopsida; order Poales; family Poaceae; genus Triticum; species Triticum dicoccoides. Next base: position 770,417,994 of record NC_041383.1, on the reverse strand, counting down.
GGCACGATCAAGGATCTCAAGAGCATATTGCTCCTGAGAGAGGAAGAGGCCGGTGGTGGAGCGATGAACGTTGATCCCGAGGAAGTGGTGAAGGTCACCGAGGTCACTCATGGAAAACTCACTGGTGAGGGCGTGTACGAGCGACTGAAGCAGGGTGGTGGTGCTAGCAGTGAGGATGATATCATCGACGTACAAGAGTAGATACGCGATAGAATCTCCACGGCGTAAGATGAAAAGCGAGGTGTCGCACTTGGAAGAGACAAAGCCGAGGGAGTGAAGAAAGCTGGTGAACCGAAGGAACCAAGTGCGAGGCGCCTGCTTGAGCCCATACAAGGATTTGTTGAGGCGACAAACGTGAGTGGGATGCATGGGATCGGCGAACCCGGAGGGTTGCTGGCAGTAGACCACCTCAGCAAGATCACCATGGAGGAAAGCATTCTTGACGTCCATCTGGCGAACGGGCCAAGAATGTGCTGTCGCAATGCTAAGAACCACCCGAATAGTGGACGGCTTGACCACGGGGCTGAATGTCTCCCCATAGTCCACGCCCGACTGCTGCGTGAAACCGCGAACCACCCATCGTGCCTTGTACCGCGCCAGAGAGCCGTCGGGATGGAGTTTGTGGCGAAAAATCCACTTGCCGGTCACCACGTTGACACCTGCAGGACAAGAAACCAAAGACCAAGTGTCATTCCGAATTAGCGCGTTATACTCGTCGACCATCGCGGCACGCCAGTGTGGGTCCTGAAGAGCGGAACGGTACGAGGAGGGAATGGGGGAAGGAGCGTTGTCGACATGCAGATCAAAGATGTCCTTAGGCATGGCGTAGCCGGTTTTGCCACGAGTCTGCATGGGATGAGGGTTGGCGACGGGCGGGATGGAAACGGCGCGTTTCGGCAACGGTGGGCTGTGGGGGGACAGCGGGTGGCGTGGCGTGACGGGACTGGGTGGCGTTCGTGGGGAACGTGACCCACCTGGGAGCGATCCAGAGGGAGATATGGCGTGGGGGACGAGGCTGGGCGGACTGGGCGCGGGATCCGGAGCGGGAGTGCGCGCGACGGGAGTGGCTGCATGGTGGGGTCGCGCGGGAGTGGCTGCATGGCTGGCGGGCCCCGGAGCGGAACAGCCCGCAGGGCGTGGGTGGTTTGCATGGCTGGGGTTTGGAGCGGCGTGGAGCGGGTGCGGCACAGGAGCTGCGGCAGGGTGGCCAGCTGGCGATGGGGGAGTGGGGTTCTGGAAGGGTGGGAGGTGCAGGACGCGGCGGAACGGGGCAACAGCGATGTCAGGGGTGGGATTGTCTGCGGCTGCAGATATGGTGGGAGCTGAGAAGGGAAAAACCGTTTCGTCGAACGTGACATGGCGAGAAATAATGACTTTGCGCGTGGTGAGATCAAGACATCTATACCCCTTCTGTTCGCGTGGGTAGCCGATGAAGACGCAACGTGCGGAGCGTGGGGAAAGTTTGTGGGTGGTTGTGGCGGAGATGTTAGGATAGCAAAGGCATCCAAAGGTCCGGATATGATCGTACGTGGGATGGACACCGTACAAGAGAAAATGCGGGGTAAAGTGATGGACAGCGCGTGAGGGACGGATGTTGAGGAGTATGGTGGCGGTGTGGAGGGCTTCGACCCAAAAGGGAGGAGGTAGGGCGGCTTGGATGAGTAGAGTTCGAACTACGTCGTTGGTGGTACTATGTGTCGCTCGGCCTTCCCATTTTGTGGAGAAGTGTGGGGGCAGGTGAGACGGAAGATGACGCCATGGGAGGAGAAGTAGTCGCGGAGAGTCGTGGTAAGGAATTCGCCCCCATTGTCACACTGCACACACCGAACACACACACCAAACTGAGTGAAGATAAAGTGGAAGAAACGAAGAAGGGTGTCGCACGTGTCGTATTTTGCACGGAGAGGAAAAGTCCACGAATAATGCGTATAATCATCCACAATAATGAGATAGTACTTGTAGCCCGAATGACTAACAATTGGAGATGTCCATAAATCACAATGAATTAAATGAAACGGTGCACAAGTATAAGAGGTAGACGTGGGAAAAGGCTTCCGAGTATGTTTGCCCAACTGGCATGCATCACACAAGTGCGTGGAACGATCATCTTTATTACATGTAGAATGGAAATCTAAGGGAAAACGAGAAAACGAGGAGGAGCTAGGATGCCCAAGCCGCCTATGCCATAAGTCGGACGTGGAGATAGTGAAGGCGGTGGAGGTGGTAGCGCCGTTATTGCCGGAGAAGGGATAGAGATCGCCGTCACTGTTGACCCTCAGGAGCAGCACCTTGGTGGCTAGGTCCTTCACGGAGAAACCAAGGGGGTCAAATTCGACAGAACATAAATTATCACATGTGAATTTACGGACAGAGATAAGATTTTTAACAATGTTAGGAGATAGGAGTATATGGCGTAAGTAAAAAGGCTTGGGAGGGAGGTGCGTGGTACCGATCGCAAGGACAGGGAGGCGAGTGCCGTTACCAACAATGATGCTACGAGTATAAGGAGCTAACAGAGAACGACAAGAGGTCAAGGTACCTGGGTCCCAGGTGACATGGGAGGCGGCACCGATGTCCATGATCCAGTCGGAGTTGGCGGGGAAGGCAGAGCCGTAGCTGGGGGCGGCGTGGTACATGGCGGATGCGTCCCAGCCGGGGGGAGCAGGACCATAGGCGGGCAGACCAGAGGGCGCCGGCGGCGCCGGTGCGTGGCTCAGCAGCAGCGGGTACGCCTGATGCGGCACGCGGGACGCGGGCCGAGGACGCCGGCAGAGTTCGGAGGGATCCAGGGCGCGCGCGGCGGAGGGAAGGGCAGCCCCATCGGCGTGAAATACCCCAGCCACGGCTTGGCGCCAGCGCCCCGTCCGGCGGGGGCATCGCCGCGCCCGCGGCCGCGTCCATGCCCTCGGCCGCCATGCTGGTTGCGGCCGGCGCCAAGTTGGCCAGCGTGCCCGCCGCCACCATTAGGGCCGCGGTCGCCCCCATGGTCACCGCCGCGGTCGCCGCCGCCGCCACCACCGCCACAGGCGCCCCCGCGGTCACCGCGGTCCTCATGCTGGACGGCGAGAACCTGGGCTCCCTCGGCGCGCGCGCGCTTGTCCAGGGAGAGTTCGGCGAGGACCAGCCGGGAGCGCGCCTGGTTGAACGTCGGGAGGGCACGGTGGATTGGATGATGGCGGCCTGCATCGCGAACTTGGGACCGAGACCGTCGAGCATCTGCAGGGTTAGGGTGCGGTCAGTGACCGGCTCCCGGACGTCAGCGAGTGCGGCGGCGAGGCCCTGAAGACGGCGGCAGTAGTCGTTGACGCTGAGATCACCGCGGGTGGTCGCTCGGAACTCCTGGCCGAGATGCATGGCCTGCTCGGCCTCGTTGTCCAGAAAATACTCATGGAGACGAGACCAGATCGTGAAGGCAGTGGATCCAGCCGGCGCGACAACGTCGAGGAGGTCCCCCTCAATGGTGGAGAAGAACCAGAGGACCACAGTGTTGTCGTCGTCGCGCCAGTCGGGATCGGCCAGGCGGCCGGCCGAGCCGGACCAGACATGGTCCTCCGTGTGGTAGCGCTTGAGCAGGAGGGTGATGTAGTTGCGCCAGCGGGCAAAGTTGGCTCCGTTGAGGACGAGCTTGAAGTCGACGACGCCCGCGATGCTGGTAGGGAGAGGTGGCCTGGGGTTGGAGGAGGATGGCAGGCTCATGGTGTTGGGTGGGAGGGTGGAAAGAGGAAGGCCGGCGGAGCCGGAGGCGTCGACGAGGCCGTCAGGGACGACAGGACCAGAGGCGTCGACGGTGGCCGGAGCGCGGGGGCGCAGATCAACGGCGGGGAGGTTGGCAGCAGCGGCAGCGGCATCGGCTTGCGCTGCGGCAGCGGCGGCTTGATCGGCGTCGGGCTCGCGCGGAGAGGAGGGAGGAGTAACCATCGCTCTGATTACCAAACTGGAATGTGGATCTCGTGTTTCCAAGCCAATCGGCTGATGGTTACATATACATGGAAGCAGCCCTACATGCAGGGCACGATCACAGGAGGAGGCGCTAGACTAGGATACCTCCTGGAGACTAGGACTGCTAGTTACAACACTGATCAGATATACATTACAAGTGTACAAACGTAACGTGACAGCTCAACAACCGGCATTGGCAATAAATTGCATAAACTCCTCATGAATTCCAGCCTCTTGCAGAAATGGGGTGTGCGGCCATTCGCACGGTCATACCTCCGCCAACCTCCGATGGCGGAGATTACTGTCAGAAGACTCCCCAATAACATCCTTGAGTTCTTAGAGCAAAATTTTCTGAAGATATTCATGTCCGCGTACAATATTTCCTATGAAGAAAAAATCTGAATTTTTAGTCCACAAAATTCAACAAAACTTCACAAAATTAATAGCAACTACTCATAGGGATACATAGAGGCCATAGCAAGCATTCAAACTACTTAGAACACTAAGAATTGAACATCCAAGCACATCTACAGCAGCACCAAGAGTAGCTATTTACTCAAAGTATAAACCATTAAAACAAAAACTAATTGAACAAATGATGGAGTCACATACCAAGCAACAATCCCCCCAAACAGTTTCGGAAACGGAGCTTTGAGCAAAGAGATCGAAATCCGCGGGTTTGAGCTCAAGAACACGGGAGAGAGAGAGCAAGAGTGATTTTTCTCTGAAGGTAGGTGACAATGTGGGCTAAAGAGATAAGTGAGGGGGCCCACGTGGGGACCACAACCCCCCAGGACGTGCCAGGGGGTGCTGGCGCCCAGGTGGGTTGTGCCCACCTAGTGCACCCCCTCTGGTATTATTTGCACAAAAAATTCTTAAATATTCAGGAAAAAATCATATAAAATTTTCAGGGCATTCTGAGCACTTTTATTTTTGGTCATTTTTTATTGCACGAGAAATTCAGAAAACAGACTAAACATGGCATTTTATTTTATTTAACTAATAAAAACAGGGAATAAATAGTAGGGACAGAAAGTAGTGCTTACTAAATTCATCAGCTTCATTCCATTCAAAAATGATTCATTAATAAGGTTGATCAGGTCTTATTACCAACCACTTTCGATTAACATTAAACCGAAGAACTTTCGTAAATCACTAAGTTACCTCAATAGGGATATGCATCTAGCCAACAATAAGCATTTCATATTTTTTGACAGTTGGTAGAGGTATTTGAAAACTTCCAATAGTGATTGTCGGACATTTTTCAATAACATTAATACCATCCACTTGGAATTGTTTCTTTGGAAAGTGCACCGTATGCTCATTATCATTAATATGAAAAGTGACCTTGCTTTTATTCACTACAACAGGAACCCCCCTTCAGCAACGCATCGATACGTTGTCGTATGTCCATATATGTGTTGCTAGGGTCTACACAAATGGATTAGTATGTGTTGCCGTTGGTGGCGTTGCAAGGGTCTACTACAACGTATATACATGCGTTGGTAAACGGCGTGTAGAAGCATAGTAAGGTAACAACACATAGAGTTAGAGCTTAACAACATTTCATATGCGTTGGTGGCTGCCCTCCACAAAAGGATTTTCAAATGGACATAAGAGATCATTGCAACGAATAGAAACTTTGTTAGATCGCATGAACAATTAATGATATTTTATACATTGCCATCAAGAATTACGAGGTAACGAATAGGAGCTACAATATATAATAAAAAAAGTCTCATGTATTAAATCGATTGTGTTGCATTACAAAGAAGGCATTCCAAAGATTACAAGATGTGAAACTATCTAGTAGTAGCCCAATTGTCGACCTTGCAATCAACTACAATGGTTGAAACATTGACACTTAAAATGGCATTCTAATTATCTAAAACTGGCCACATTCTTGACCTTGCAATCAACATCTGAGCCAAGCATCATCAACTTCTTGGCAATCTACAACCACAAATAAATGAGATGAGTAACTTATGACAGAGAAAATCAGGCTAAAGCAGTAAATTTTGAAAGGAGGGGCACCATGGTAGCTCTGTACACAGATTATATATCTTGTGTTTTAAACTGCAGATTCAACATATGGAATTGTAATTTAGAAGATCAAATATATGTATACTGACATTAAATTTGATCGACTGACAAATTGTAACCTTGTGAGCCAATAACACCCGTGGTGAACTGGAGAAACAATATGAACTTCTGCCCTTACAAAACACACTGTAGATCAGCTGTCAGTCGTTAATAAATCATTATTCATGCACAAGTCTCGAGCCCAAATTGTTTATCTCATTTTCTAAATTACAGTATACTGAATATGAACTCTGAGTTAATCTGAAATCTTGAGAAAGTGATATTAGTATGCTGAAAATATATCTAATAAATAAATAGATTTTTCAAGGGACATGGTTTAGTATTTCAAGTGATTACTATCCTAATAGGCAGGCTACTTTTTCAACAATGTACAGTCAGTGTCGTTTGAACCCAAAAACTTGCTGCAAAAAAGAATACTATGTCAGTTTAAAGTACATTGCTAAATGAGATGGGCAATGCAAAAACAAAACATCTTGGGGTTATGCCATTTTAATTTTCCTAGTACTGTACATGCAGCTAACTTTTCGCCTTGGTCAAACAGTTACCAGTAGAAAATCAATAGCTGCAAGTATACCCACTTATATATCAATATAACGTCTCAGTGCTGCATCTTGCATTATATATATTCACTGCATAGCGCGGGCGAGTCGCTGCTGTCCATAAAGGAGATTCACCGAACCTCTGACTGTACATCCCATCAAGGAGCCTTCGCTCCTGCCACGTTGACAACTAAGCCAAATTTTAAACCAAAAAATGATCATAGTGGAGGCTGGAAGGGCAACCAGATGGATAATATTGGTGTAACTGATGATGCGGACACCAAAATATGTTATATGAAGTGGGGCAGCACAAGAAACATACAGAACCTAGAGGAGCAAGTTAAGATGCGTAGAGATGTGCCTGTCTAACTCATTCCTTTAGTACAAAGCGTGTCAAACAAACTAATAAGATTCACACTGACAAGGGGATCTTTTTTTATCCTCAAAGTAATCAAAATGTCATTAATCGCTAGTAGTGTTGTCCTATTGATCCTTGAAGAAATCATCTTTGATGACATGGTCACAACTAGGATAACTTTGAGATAATATGGCAGCTAATTGAACGAGTCTATGAGGATCAACTTCAATTGAAAATATCAGTAATTAAGTATTCACCTTTTTGTCGCGAATACGCAAAGCTTGCATATCATTACATTGATAGAAGAAGTAAGAGTGAGTACAAGGGGTGGTACAACCCATGGCACGAATGCAAGAGGCGTGAACATGGCTACCGAAGCAGAGAGTCACGAGATACTCGACCCAAACAAAGAAAAACACAGCTAAACTCGCCAACCAGAGAAACAACCCAAGCAACAACTAGACTACCAGCATCTCCAAATCTAGCACCGAGGACGCCGCGAGCAAACAAGACAATGCCTTCACGAAGGAGAACGACAGCAAGACGCCGTCGTCGTCTGATCCGGATAACTGGACCTAGGGTTCCCCCTGATGCTCGAAGCGGGGCACGGATACCAGCCATGACAACGCCTTCAAGAAGGGGACGGCACCCGCCGGTGTCGCTGCTGCCAGCATAGGATGCAGGGATTTCGCCCTGGCCATATACGTACCGAGCAATTCCAAGCCGTCGGAGTATGAGTCGAAGAAGGGGAAGTCGGGCATTAGCAGGGATTGCGACCACTGGAGGGGGAGCCAAGCCTGACGTCGAGGAGGTACCAGGCGCCGCCGGACGTGCGAGCTTCGAAGGAGGGCGAGGTTGCATGGCTGAGCGGAATGTGAGGATGCGAAGGTGGCCAAGCCCCGGGCGAGCCAAGATCCGGAAGAGAGCGCAGATCAAGGCCAACGGGAACAGAGCAGCAGGGACGCCGGCAGACCCAAGGAGCTGGAAGGGGACACAGCTCACGGAGGGTGCCGGAATCGAAGATGCACCTGGGTGGACGGTCAACCAAGGGTGCCAACAGGGTTGTGGTGGTGCGGAAACACGTGGATCCAACAAGCCAAAGGAGCCGGGAAGAGCGCAGCTTCCGAGGCAGGTCAGATCCGAAGCCGCGCCAGCCAGCCATGGACACAGGAGGGGGCGCAGGTCCATGGCCGCTGGGCCGAAGCCGCCCTTGCGGGATGGTGGTGATGGTGGGGCAGAAGACTTGCGCACAGCCAAAGCTCCCGGTCGGCACGCTGCAGAAACATCCACCGTGGAACACAACCAGACATCTCCATGGCACGAAGCTCAAACATGGTGTGGGAGGGGGGGGGGCGGTTGAGGGGTATTCGCAGCGAGGATGGCGCGTCCGGCCGCCATGGCAGCCGGCCGGGCGAGGAGCCCCCAGATCGCATCTCGGGAGGGGCGGAGCCGCGCCGCCTAGGGGAGCCGCAGCCGGAGGAAGCCACCCGCACCGCCCAGCAAGCCAGAGGGGAGAAGATAGGGGGTGGCCGGCCCCACCGTCGGAGGAGGCATCCGGCGTCGCCGTGGATCGGATCTGGGAGTGGAGCGGACAGAGGGGCGGGAGGGAGCGATGGAGGAGAAAAAAGAATCTGTAATTTTTTTTAAGTATTCACCTACATAGCAGCAAGAAAATCAAAAAAATCTAATGCATCACAAAAACAGTTTGTCAGAAAAAGGGGAAGCAAATTTTCTTCCTGAATTAACACAGATAGCCACGGTTCCATATATCTAATCAGTTAGCTAAGTAGCAACAACTAGCACATGGAGAACTAGATAGTAAACATCCCTAAAATTGAACGTCTAGAAAGGAGAAGCGGGCGCTTGGGCCTGCCCTGCTCTACAACAGTACTACAGCGGGAAATCCAGCGCAGATATGTTGAAATACTAAAATGACTAAGAATTCAAGGATCCAGAAAAGAAACATGGATGCGTGGCCACCGACGCTTGTGGATCAGATCGATGGAAGGCAGGACTTGCGACTGAGAAAGGTTGTACTGAGAAAAGAGGAGGAGCAGTACGTACAACGATGATGTTGTGGTGGCGGAGGCAGAGGGAGACCTCGAAGCTGCGCTCGAACTAGGTGGCGAGTGTGGTATCCAGCTCTAGCTGGCTCACCATCTTTATGGCGACATTGCAGACGGCATACCAGACATGAATCTGGCCCGGATCTCAAACTTGGATAGGTCGGCGTTCCAGACGTCCTCGCCGTCGCCCCAGATCGTGGCGGCACCACCAGGTAAATCAATTCCAAAATTTCCTCCAAGACAGATTTGGGTGAGGGGATTCTGCTGGTGTTTCTTGATCCTTTATCGACCCTGCATCTCAGTACCTTGCTCCGGGATAAGCATGCCGGGAGACTTGATCTGCGTTTGATTGGAAAACCAACCAAGAGGGTGGAGAGGAGATGATTGTGGAGACAGAGAGGAAGATTAGGAGCAGGTGGGTACGGGGAGGAGGTTAGCTTTTTTAGTGGAGAGGAGAAAAGGAAGGGAGGGGGTTAGCTATTCGTGGGGAGGTGGGAGAGGTTGAGGCCACGGCCCAACAACGCATGATGTCTCTCCTTGCTAAGTATGTGTTGGTGTATGCATGTTCTTGTTGTAATGATTGCAATCAATAACAGCACTTGTAGTATTCAAGAAGCGTCTAGCAAGGATAATCGACATGTTGTCGTCCTCGGGCATCTCAAGTGTAACGAAGTCAGTCAAAATAGTAACATTAGCAATAACAATGGGCACATCCTCACAGATACCGATAGGTATGACAGTTGACTTGTCAGCTATTTGCAAAGATATTTCAGTAGGTGTGAGTTTATTCAAGTCAAGTCTTTTATATAAAAAGAAATGCATAACACTAATACCAGCTCCTAAATCACACAAAGCAGTTTTCACATAATTCTTTTTGATAGAGCAAGGTATAGTTGATATACCCGGATCTCCAATTTTTAGGTACTCCATCTTTGAAATATAATTAGCAAGCATATAGTGGAGATTTCAGTTTCCGGTATTTTTCTCTTATTTGTGATGATGTCTTTCATATACTTTGCATAATGAGGCATTTTCAAGATATCAGTCAAACGAGTACGCAAAAAGACTGGTCTCAGCATTTCAGCAAAGCGTTCAAATTCTTCATCATCATTCTTTTTAGTTGACTTGGGTGGAAAAGGCATAGGTTTTTGAACCCATGGTTCTCTTTCTTTATCGTGTTTCCTAGCCACAAAGTCTCTTTTATCATATCTTTTATTTTTAGGTTGTGGGTTATCATGATCAACAGGTGGTTCTATCTCAACATCATTATCTGGCTGGGTGTCTTCATGAACCTCATCATTATCTTTTTCATTATGACTAGATGAGTGTTCATTATCAGATTGAGTTTCAGCATCTGAGATAGAAGTTTCATTTCATTAGCAGGAGGTTTTTCTATTTCAGGTTCACTAGAAACATGCAAAGTCCTATCATTTTTCTTTTTCTTTTTCTTTTTAGAATGACTAGGTGCAGTAGTGTTGTTTCTTTGTGAGTCTTGTTCAATTCTTTTTGGGTGTCCCTTAGGATAAAGTGGTTCCTGAGTCATTTTACCTCCTCTAGTTGCAACTCTAACAGCAAAGTTATGCATATTATTATTCATTTCATCAAGTAATTCTCTTTGTGATTTAGCAACTTGTTCTAGCTGAGTTTGTACCATAGAAGCATGTTTTCCAACACCTCTAACATCATTTGAAATTCTAAATAACAAGTCACTCAAGCGAGCAGTCATATCAGAATTATATTTCAATTGTTTCATAACATTTGCATTGAAGTGATCTTGTTTTCTGATGTAGTTTTCAAATTCAAAAAGGCATTGACTAGGATCCATATTGTGAGGATTATCATTATCATTAAACTTCATAAGAGAATTTACCTCTGCCACCTTAGGCACTGGTGGTGTATTAAGCTCATGTATTTCTTCAATAGGAGGTAAATTTTTAACATCCTCACCTTTAATACCTTTTTATTTCATAGATTTTTTTGCCTCTTGCATATCTTCGGGACTGAGATATAATATACCCCTCTTCTTTGGAGTGGGTTTAGCCGGTGGTTGAGGAAGAGTCCAATCATCATAATTTTTCAATATGTTATTCAATAATTCTTCAGCTTGAGCAATAGTTCGTTCCCTGAAAACACAACCAGCACAACTATCTAGGAAGTCCCTAAAAGCATCGGTTAGTTCATTATAAAAGATATCAAGTATTTCATTTATCTTAAGAGGATGATCAGGCAAAGCATTAAGTAACTGGCAAAGCCCCCCCCCCCTCCCCAAGCTTGTGGGAGACTCTCTTCTTTAGTTTGCACAAAGTTAAATATTTCCTGTAAGGCAGCTTGTTTCTTATTAGTAGGGAAATATTTTTCAGTGAAGTAATAAATCATATCCTGGGGACTACGCACACAACCAGGAGTAAGAGTATTGTACCAAGCTTTAGCATCACCCTTTAATGAGAAAGGAAATAATTTGAGAATAAAGTAATAGCGAGTTTTCTCATCATGAGTAAAAAGAGTGGCTATGTCATTCAACTTAGTAAGATGTGCTACAACAGTTTCAGTTTCATAGCCATGGAAAGGATCAGATTCATCCAAAGTAATTAACTCTGGGTCGACAGAGAATTCATAATCGTTATCAGCAATACAGATAGGTGAAGTAGCAAACTTAGGATCACATTTCATTCTAGCATTCAGAGATTTTTCTTTATACTTGCATAGTAATTTCTCTAGGTCATCTCTATCATTGCAAGCAAGAATATCTCTAGTTGCTTCTTCACTCATAACATAACTTCCGGTACCTTAGGCAATTCATATCTAGCAAGGCTAGTTCTAGCAGTTTCAGGATTTTCAGTTTCAAGGTCATCATCAGATTCAACAACATCATGTTGTATAACTCTAGCAATTTGTTCATCAAGAAATTCACCAAGTGACACGTCATCATTATCAAGCAAGGTAATAGCATTATCATAAGCATTATCCATAGCAAAAGTAGCATCATAATAACTTGCGACATATTAGAATTCATAGCATGTGGTGGTGTTGCAAGTTTACTCGTAACAGAAGGTGAATCTAAAGTAGAACTAGATAGCAGTTCCTTATCTCCCTTCGTCTTTGAGGGAAATATCTTAGTCTTCGGATCCTTCAGATTCTTCATAGTGATAATATGATAATAATCCCAAGTGACTCAACAAATATTGCTACGTTCCCCGGCAACGGCGCCAAAAAAAGGTCTTGATAACCCACAAGTATAGGGGATCGCAACAGTTTTCGAGGGTAGAGTATTCAACCCAAATTTATAGATTCGACACAAGGGGAGCCAAAGAATATTTGAAGGTATTAGCAGCTGAGTTATCAATTCAACCACACCTGGAGATTAATTATCTGCAGCAAAGTGATCAGTAGCAAAGTAGTTCGATAGTTTTGATAGTAGTGACAGCAGCAACGGTAACAGTAAAAGTGATAGCAGTAAATTGTAGCAAGTGTAACAGTGATGATAGCAATAGTAACGCAGCAAGATCAATAAGGATAAATTCGTAGACATTGGATCGGTGACTTGTTGGATGATATTCATCATGTGACAGTTATAACCTAGGGCGATACGGCACTAGCTCCAGTTCATCGATATAATGTAGACATGTATTTCGTAAATAATCATATGTGCTTTATTAAAAGAACTTGCATGCCATATTTTATCCTACCCTCCCGTGGCAGCGGGGTCAATATTGGAAACTAAGGGATATAGGCCTCCTTTTAATAGGGAATCGGAACAAAGAATTAACACATAGGTGAATACATGAACTCCTCAAACTACGGTCATCACCGGGAGTGGGCTCGGTTGTTCTCACTCCGGGGTTGCCGAATCATAACACGTAGTAGGTGACTATAACTTGCAAGATCGGATCTAAAACATGGATATAATGATGAATACATAAATGGTTCAGATCTGAGTTCATGGCACCCGGGCCCAAAGTGACAAGCATTAAGCATAGTAAAGTCATAGCAACATCAATCTGAGAACATAGTGGATACTAGGGAACAAGCCCTAACAAAACTAACTCGATTACATGATGAATCTCGTCTAACTCCTCACCGACAAGCGAGCCTATGAAGGAATTACTCACTCCCGGTGGGGAGCATCATGGAATTGATGATGGAGATTGGTTGGTGATGACGAAGAACGAAGATCCCCTCTCCGGAGCCCCAAACGGATGGTGTTTCACCGGAAAAAGCCCCGCGTGCCCCCCGCGTCGCCCTCCCCGAGCGAGGCGACCGGGGCGGTTTCCCACTCCTCCCCCTCCCCGCGAGTCGCCGCCCCCCTTCCCCCTCACCGCTGCTGCCGGCGGGCATGGCCGGGCGTTGCCCGCGCGGTGCCCCGTAGTCTGACGGTCGCGGTCCTCCTTCTTCCCCCGTCGCTGGACCCTGGCTCGGGCGAGCGGTCCTGGCGGCGGAGCCCTTCGGCCGCCGGCGTTCCAGTGCGGATCTGGACAGCGGCTGTGCGGAGGCATTGCCCCTTGGCGACGGTGATGGCCCATGGCTTGCGGCGGCCGGCGGTGCCCCAGCTAGCCCAGATCTAGGCCCTACGGGCCCGATTTGGATCGGGGCGGGCCTACTGGGTGGCCGCAGTGGGTTGTTCTCCAGTGGTTCCAGCGATCTCCTCACGACAGGGACGGTGGCTGTTGTGCCGCGACTGCTGCAGCACAGCGGCGGAGCTTCATGGGCCTGCTCTAGGCCCGGCCGGACATTTGGTCTGGTGTGCCTCTGCAGCTATGCCCGGTCTGCTACCGCCTAAGCCGGTGGAGGTTGTTCCGTCCCTCGTGGCTGAAGTGATGCCGGTCCTTGTCTATGGGTGTCTCGTTTGGATCCGGCCGGCCTTGCTTCGTTGGCCGTGGTGAGACCACGGCGGTGTCCTAGTGACTGTGTTGGCGCGTGTTGGTGGGCGGAGGGTGTGGTGGAGCCGAAGGTTAGTACTGGGTGGTGGGCGCGAGAGGTCGGAAGAAATCCATGTCGGGTCTTGCCGGCACCAATGCGGCGACGCCTGCGGGCGCCGCCATCCTTCTTAAAGGGCGTCGGGTGACCCTCTCCCCCCTCTACCCTCCGTGTACCGGGAGAAATCCTAGGATTCGTCCGGGCAGCAGCGTCATCATCGTCGCATTCCTTCTTGAAGGTGGTGCTTGGTACATGGCAACTCGGTGGCTTTGGAGCGTGGTGGTTATCTTCGGTGGGCGCAGCGGTCGCGGTGTGCCGTAGCTTTCCTTGATCCGGCGTTGTTGGCATTTTTTCTCTTATTTTCTCTTGTTATTTCTTTTGGGCGTGCTTGTGTTGTTAGCCCCATCGTTGATTGGAATGTTGTATCGGGTGGTTGCTATATCAATATATCGGTAACGGACTCCAGATCTGCCCTCCCATGAAGAACAGGGCTTGGCGGCGGCTCCGTCTCATGAAACGCGATAATTATTTCTCCCTGATTTTTTCTGCAATAATGTGAATTTATAGTATCAGGAGGGTCGTTAGCGGGGCCACCAGGTGGGTACAACCCACCTGGGCGCGCCAGGAGAGGGGGGCGCGCCCTGGTGGGTTGTGCCCACCCAGGCGCCCCTCTCCGGCAGGTCTTGGCTCCAGAAATTATTGTTACTGATATAAAAAATCCTCGCAAAGTTTCGTTCCATTCCGAAAACTTTTATTTCTGCACAAAAACAACATCATGATAGTTCTTCTAAAAACATCGTCAGTCCAGGGTTAGTTTCATTCAAATCATGCAAATTAGAGTCCAAAACAAAAGGAAAAGCGTGAGAAAAAGTAGATATGTTGGAGACGTATCAAGGAGCACCTTGCCATTTGCTAGCTACGCCGGTTAAGCATTCTCGGTTTACCCGTTGCCTGTGCTGCTCCTGCCTTTCCTTCACAAATTCTAGTGATTTGTGCTATCTAATTTTACCATTCAATCTGTTGCTCTACTGTATATGTTCTATATGTCATGCAGTGTGGTGCTCACTTATTAACTATTTTGTTAATTAGTTGTCGTCTTCAGTTAACTGTTTGGTTCAATTCTGCAAATGTGATGTTCAATTCTTGAGGCTGCAATTTTGTGTTGTCTTCCATGTGAGAAATAAATCGAATTTATCTTTATAAATTACATGAGAAACGAATACAATTGCTATATTTCCAAGTTGTCAAGCATGCTTGGTTTGGTTATACATTGTGCAATGTGGTGCTCGGTTAACGTTTGGTTCATTTGTGTTGTGTGTTTAGTTAACTGTTTTGTTCAATTCTGTAATGCGATGTTGAATAGTTGTGGGTGCATTCTGTTATTGTGTACCATGTGAGGAATAAATTGAATTAGGCTGTAGTAAATACATGAGAAACAAATACAATTGCTATAATTGGCTGTAGTTAACTATTTGGTCAATTGCTACAATGTGCTATATTTCTTATTAATCATGCTTGGTTTGGATAAATGGATTTCCATGTGGCTTGAATTAATCTGATCAATCTACAATGTGCTTATTTTTCATCAACATATTTTACCGATAACATGCAAACCATTACTTAACCTGATGACTAACTACCGTATATGTGTTGCAGGGAAACAATGGAAAGCACTGAGGTTTACAATCGAGGTTAGCATGTGCATGATTCGTTGTCTAATAGCACATTATTGTGCAATTGTGGGAACCATTCTAATATTTAGGTTTTTAATAATTTAGTCTTGCACATGTAAGTCCTGCTGTCAGAGGTTTTGACCCACTGTTCGACCCTTTTGCATACGGGGAAATGAGTTGTCCATGAATATCAATCAAATCAAGCAAGTCAGAAAGATTGTTAGGATAAAGAAATTAGCAAAAAAAAACAACAACAAGATCTTTGTCGGCACAATGAAGAAGACATCAGTTTACTACAAGATGGTACTAACTATTATACCTTGCCTTTTTTTTATTCCTTTGCCCCATTTTCAATATAGAGAAGATATTTATGCACATCCTTGTTTTCAGGTCTTTCCAAAGCAGTTCACCGATGATTACCTCTCAAACCATCTCTATGGTCAGGAGGCGAGGAAGGTTTTCATGCAACATCCACGTTCAATATTGAAGTGTTACTGAAGAGGACGAAGGACAGACGGTCAATCATCCACAGGCACTGGCCTAAAGTTGCAAAGACCTTCAACATGAATGAAGGCTCAATATTCGCCTTCCGCTTCAGCAGTTTTCCAGATGAGATGCATCTGTCTATATACCGTCTATGATGCTAATTTCGAAAGGTTCTACATGTTGCATGTGAACTTGGTGCTGGTGCAGTTGTGTAGTGGGGTAATTGAGTGCTGAAGCTATATCATGTTGTACTCGATCTAATGTATTTCAGTTATGAAATTTTGCTTCCTTAATATGGAAATGAAATATATTATACGCTTAATATGGATGTCAATTAGATTAATAAATGGATTATTAATAATACGGCAATTAGCCTGCTAATGGCGAATTAGCCTGCTAATTGGGCTTTGCTATTGCAAATGGTTATTAAGAAAATACCGTGGGCGATGACCTCGGGCAACGCACACAGTTTTTAGAAATAAACCGTGTTGGATCAATGAACAATCACACATGACTTTCTCTTGAAAACTGTTTGCGTTAGGCCATCTTGCGCAAACGTTAGCACATAAAAACTGTGTGTGATGGACAACCTTTGCCACATAGTTTTTTCTACGGGCTGAGTGTGATACATTCAATAATGAAACGATTTAACAGGAAAAATTTGTGTGTGATGTACCTGTGAACAAAAAGGTTTTCCTTGGAGCGACCGTCTGGGATGTACATACAAACGAAAACGTTTAGCGGGGACTGCCTGGGTGGGATGTACTTGCGACCGGAAACAATTTTGCATGTATAATTGTATTTTTTTAGCTCTACTGTCCGTATTTCTGTATTTGAGCGCTCGCCGGTCGCACACGACCTCATTTTGCCGAGCGTGTGTGCCAGGAGGGCATATCCCCGATGGTTTCTGGGTCGTGTGGGAAGGACCCCCCTATCGCCCACACTCACTAGGTGACGGTTTCAAATACCGACGCGGAAAAGAGTTAAAAACCGTTTGTATAGCACCGACGCGCACCAGTGGGTAACAGGAGAGAGGGGACACGGTGTTTACCCAGGTTCGGGCCTTTTTGATGGAGGTAAAACCCTACTTCCTGCTTGATTGACTTTGATGAGTATAGGGGTTACAAGAATTGATCTACCTCGAGATCGTAATGGATAAACCCTAGATGTCTAGCCTATATGATTTGTCTTAGCCTCTACGGACTAAACCCTTCGGTTTATATAGATACCGAAGGAGCCTATGATCGTACAGAGTCGGTTTACAGAGAAAGAAAACTACACATTCGAGTATCAAGCTTGCCGTCCATGCAAAGAAGAATCTTGTCCGGACACTTGGGAATGCCTTCTATCTTGTATCTTCATGGCCCATTAGTCCAACCTATGTTACACAACCCGGACACCCGAGGACTCCATAATTCAGGACTCCCTCACTCGGCAGTAGTATGTTTGTTTTTCCATGCATGAGGAAGATAAATGGAGATCGAAGGAGCGATCATGCGGTTGCGCTGACGGTGATGGGGACGCTGTGGAGGACGACGATCTCCACCGTGATGCCGGGGCCGAAGCCAAAGAAGACGCCCTAGTCCATTCCCTCGCCGGTCGTGGCGTGGCCATCCTCGGCAGAGCGCTTGCGCATCTCATCCATGATGAAGAGGACACATGCGCTGGCATGTTGCCGTACTCGGAGAGGACATGCCTGGTCGCGCGCATCCGCTCCTTGTTGAGGTTTACCTTGGCCTCCACCATATCAAGGATGGCCGGGCCGCCTGGGTGCGCTATCCAGAAGACAGAGTTCCAGTTGTCGATGCCCAGCGGCTTGAAAGCCTCCACTAGGGCACGCTCGATGTTCTTGGAGATGAGCCCAGATACGTTCTTAAGGAGCAGCAGGTACGTGCGCTCCGCGCGACTCGGTCTTGCATCCTCCCTTTCCTTCCACGCAAAGAAAAAGAAAAGAAAGAATCCCGTCTTTCTCTCTGCGCGATTTTTCTTTGCTGCAATTGCAAATCCAGGCGTGAGGTCAACATGACGTTTACATATGTGGGCAATTTTTTTGTTTGGAAAAACTACTCTATTTCCCTTCTTCTTTATAATTTGTCAACTGCAATTTTTTTTTCTTGCGCTGGATCCCGTTGCCGTCCTGCTTAATTGGACTTGACTGCCTGCCGGACTCGCCGCAACGCAATTCCCGCGACCTACTTAATTTGACCCACAGCATGCATGCATGCCCGCGTGCATGTCCCGCCGCGGACCACTCTCTCTTTTTCCCCTCCTACCGCGCCGCTACCGACGCCGCCAAGACTGCATGCCCATCAAGAAGGGCCGCTGGCCGGCGTGGAGCTTTCTTCTCGGATCGGCCCTTGTTGATGTTGACTCGCCGGCGGCAAGCTAGCTACCGATCGACACCAACGACAATCCTGACCACGTTTCACAAAAAACTCACATCTTTTTGACCCACAGCATGCCTGCATGCCTGCACGTCCGACCTCCATCCAGGGTGCCATGCGCGATCGCCGCCGCGGACGACCTTCGCTTGCCCTCCATCGACAGCACGACGGCCGTCACCCACTCAATCCACGTCCATCGTCTTCTTCTTCCTTTCCTCTAGGGCCGCCACGACGGGATCGATCGTCGACTCGCCTGGACACTCATCACCAATCTCTATTCTTTTCTTCTTCTACTTTCTCGTCAACTCCACTACGTATGTATGGACGGCAAACAAGACACCTTTCTCCTTCCCCACTTTACTCCTCTCTCTCCTTATTCCATGGTTGTTGATTACCCTTTTTTGCGAAAATGTTCCATGGTTAATTACCAACCACAGCCACACCGGAGTACTACGTTGTACGTAGGGTTCTTGTTGCGTGCACGTACACGACCAACCAACACTGCCCTCAAACGAAACGCTACCAGATCTGCATGAGTGATGACTAGCTAGCTACTCCTACATGCGTACCTACATCAACAAACTCTTAAGCTTCCTCTTCCTCGATCAACCTCGTTAACGAGCAATGACCCGCACGCTCTTCCTCGATCAACCTCGTTAACGAGCAATGACCCGCACGCTCGCCAAAACTTTATTTTCCCCTTTCCTGACCGCCCGCTGAGAAATGCGGTCTCATAATTCTCCGGTGATATGCTCAATCCTATCGTGATGCGTGCGGACATGGATGCCGGGGTGGCGGACTCTGTCTTGGTCGTGTGGGCGATGGGATGGCTAGACACGGGTGGCTCGGGTGTCCTCTCCTGTCTTCGCAGTGGGGACGCTCCGATATGGATTTGGGACCTGTCCTTGTCGAGCTAGTCATGGCGACCTTGTAGTGGCATGGGTGAGCTGTCGTGCGCCTCGGCGCCGACGATGGCGACGCTTGAGGGTGCCGCTATCTTTTTGAAGACGTTGTCGTTGTTCTTTTCTCCATGTCAGGGCTCCAGGTGAAAACCTTTGTTCATCCTGGACTAGGCAACGGCGACGCTTTGTGCCGTTCACCTTCCTGAGGGCGAGGTCTTGGAGTTTAGGTGCGCAAGGGTGTAGTGCGTTGTTGTGTTCAGATCTTCATGTATTTTCTTTTGGTTTGCGTAGTGTTCTGTGTATGTCGTTATCTCGGGATCGTCTTTGTAAGAGGAAGACCTCACCACCTTATATCATTCGGCGATGTACCTTATTCGGTTGTGGTTTTATATATAAAAGCAAAGCGAAAGCATGTTCCTAGATTACTGAAAAAGTAGGATACATTGTCTATTTGGTAATGTCTATTTGGTAGTACACATCAGGTTGTTTTTTCTTTTTCGGTGGATCTGAACAAGGATACATTGTCACGATCCTCCAATACATAAACAGAACAAAATCAAACTTCCATGAACAACATCACTCGTTAAAGTTTCCATGTCAAAAAATCGTACATATCAAATACAATGGAATAAACGGTCCATAATCTACCACTGTCTAAATAGGAGCACCCCACTGGTTGTTACATATTGTCTTGCGCAGAGCCTCGTGTTTTTTCCTTCCATTCGATGCCTCATGGATATACAATGCAACATTTAGGTTTCAGTTCGAGATGGCGGACTGGATCTCAATGTTGCTATTAACGGCCTCCTCCTCTGTTTTGCTCAATGGGGATCTGGGAGATCAAATCTGGCATTGCCAAGGTCTGTGGCAGGGGGGCCATTGTCCCCTCTATTTTTCATCCTCGCCATTGACCCGTTGCATCATTTGCTGGCTGCGGCATGTGAGCAAGGGCTTCTAGCACCACTGCTTGGGCGTGGAACAAGCATGCATGTATAATGTAGGTGTAGCTAATATTCCGCTTCGGTACAATCCCCTACAAAAACGTATAAAGGGTAGTATCGACTTTTAACAACCCGTACCCACTTTCGTATGTATGATAGGAAACTATACGCCATACGGAGACCTTCTGACCGGGACCAAGGCTGCCGGGATCCACGCCGGGAGGACCAGGACCAAGGCCGCCGGGATCAACGTCGGGAGGACCGGGACCAACGCCGGGAGCACATAGTGGAGATCGAGTCTCGACCGCGCTCACCGCCGCCGCGCTTGCCCGCAGGAATAGGAGTGCCGCCCTTGGTTAACGCCGTCATCCACATCTTGGAGGAGATAGACATGGCCGTGCATTGTGAGTAACAAAAAATCCCTGTTTTTACCACACTGTGCTTTTTTTAATGTTGCTTTTAACCTTTTACTAGTACAAATGCCCGTGCGTTGCATCGGGCGTAGAACGGTAGAATCTTGCAAAAATCTGCCCCATGTGTCCTTACGCACAATTTCTTATATTCAAATTTGATAAACGTCGATATTAATGTTACATTAATTAGAGGCTGTTAAGTTTGTTTCTTTGGTTCTGCCTATACGAACATAGCAAAGGATACCACTTCAGATATCTACAACAAAATAATTCATTAAAATAATCTGCTCTATTTACAATCAGTATTCTGGTCTTAATTAGCTTGCAAGTAAAATGAAGACCAACCAAATAATTCATTAATCGGATGATATGTAGGAAACTAAGGAAAGCAAAGGGAAAAAAACACTGGCTATCATCTTCTGACTTGTCTTGCTTGTGAAGATCAGACATGTTCTCAGCTAGCATTCTAATATACATCTACAGAATCACGAAGTAAAAGTAGAGAAAAAGATTACACAGAATCTGGCAACCTTATTCAGATAAAGACATGCAACAACAATAAAAAAGGCAATAAAAGATTTTAGTGAACATCTCTAATAACCTGATAAACTGCAGAATGGCACATACCATTCCAAATTCTAATGCTTACATATCAGTCTAGGAAAGAGATAACTATATCATGCAAAAGAAGTGCGTAAAAATGAAACAAATTTAATATCCACATAGTTGCAAATTGTCATTACAACATTGTTAATTGTGTACTTCTATTAATTCAGCGGATAATGGAGACAATCAACAGTGCCAAACTATAACAGGTTTGCTCTAATAACTGCATTACATCAATCGTCTAGCACATTCAGATTGTAGAGAGAGAACAAGCAAATCAAGTAAAAAAAATAGAAGAGCAGCTGTGGGAGAACTTACAACTATTCTTGCCTCCAGATTTCTTTTCTAGGCTGTTCACATGTGTTCCCTTGATTGCATGGAAGCATGATGGAACATTCAGATATCAAGTTATGGGAAAGCATGAAGAAGGCATGAAGCAATGAGAGGCCTTGTAGGCATGGAGACATGATGGAACATTCAGATATCCCATTGTTTCATAAGCATCCAAAATGGACAGTAAGCTCTTACTGTCAGGCTCGTGTCCTTGTAGGCATGCTGCTTTAACAACATAGCACCATGAAAAATGCAACCCGCCTTGATGAGTACACTATATACCAGTTGCCGATCCATTTGACAAACAACTACCATGTCTTGCACAACTCTTTCAATCTCCTCATGTTCATTTCCTTTTGCAAGTGCAGCAAGCATAACCTGATACAAGGTGTCATCTGGCATATGACCATCCTTCATCATTGTCCGATACAGAGCCATCAATTTTTGTCTCACCAAACCTTGCAATAATGTCCAGCACAACCAAATAGGCTAAGCGATCAGGTTTGACACCTGACACAACCATACAATCAAATGTCTGCTCCGCCGCTCGTCCCGCTTCCCACCTTTGGCATATGCACATATCAAAGCACTGAAGGTTACCAGGGTTGGCTTTAATCCTGCACCCACCATCTCCTCCAGCACCTTCCCTGCATCAGAAATCATATACACCTTCCCCTGAGAATCAATCAAGATAGTGTAGGTCACAACATCTGGAGTGCGGCCTATGGCTCTCATCTCATCATACAGACCAAGTGCCAAGTCAAGCTTGCCCATCTTCCCATACATATGGATCATGGTATTGTAAGTAATTCCATCATTCCTCAACCCAGCATTGACATATTCCTCACACACCCGCTCCACTGCGTCGACATCTCCTTCCTTCGCAAAAGCATGAGAATTATAGGTAACTGTATCCGGCTTAAAACCCTCGTGTAGCAGCTCCATGAACATCTTCTCAGCCTCCAATGCCATCCCACACCGGCCATGAACTAACACCATGGCATTGTACGTCCACAAGTCTGGCCGACACTCTAAATCAATCATCTCTTGGAACACCGTACCGCCACTGCATCGTCCAGAATGGAACCTTGCGAGCAAGCATTGATCAGGGTGTTGTAAGTGATAACGTCCGGCCTGAGCCAAGCTTGCCGGACTTCACGCCGGGGGCTAAACACCCAAACTTTTGCGCTGTTATTGATCAGAGCGTTGAAGCTGGCCAGGTCGGGCTCGATCCCCTGGCCGTGCATTGCATCAAGCAGCTGCTGAACATCGTCGAAGCGGCCGGAGCGGCCGTACATGTCCATCATGGCGTTAAACACCTGCACGGTGGTGCCCTCCCTAGCGAACTGGAGGAAGACCTCCTCTGCGAGCCCGTCCTGGCGAGCGCGGCCGAGGACCCCGAGAACGAGGCGACGACATGGGGGCCCGGGGCCCGTTGCCGCTCGCAACAAGTCACTCGAAGGCGTCGAGAGCGCGCAACCAGGAGGCCGCGTCCACGACACGCACGACGTAGGCGAGCTCATCGGGGGACACCCACGCGTCGTCGAGTACCTCCGCCACGGGCGCGCCAGGAGGCGGTCCGCTATTCCCGAGACGTGCTCCCGCCCGTCCCGCGCCCGGCGCAGCGCGAGCTTGCTCAGCTTCTTCAGCCTCCCGCGGTGGGCCCGCGCGTCCAGCGGCTTGACGGAGACGGCCGAGGTGCCGGAGGCGGAGGGCGCAGATGGGTCCTCCGACGGGAGGTGGAGGGGCGGCGCTGGCGGTGGGGAAGCGGGGCGCGGGGAGGTGAGGGAAGCGGAGGTGGGGCAAACGGACGGAGGGTTCAGGGAGGGGGTAATCGAAGTCATCGCCGACGCAGCACCGGATCCGACCGGCGCGACAACAGATCGTGCGTCCACCCGGCGGCTGGGATCCGGAGGTGAGGGAGAGAGAGATGAGCTCGTGCTCCCCCTCCCCACGTCCTCCTCCTCCTGGTCCGCCGACGCTGCTGGGGCCCCCGGCCGCCAGCCTGGCTGCGAGCTCCTCCGGTCGCGTCCCCGTGCAGAAAGGCGCAGCGGAAAACCCCGAAAGCGCGGATGCGCTCGCGACACCGGCCAGTAGCCCGCGACCGGCACGGCACCGGATCGACTGCCGCTCGGGGTGGGACGCCTCCTGCCGGAGGCGAGGGAGAGAGGAGAGACCGTGGGTTTCTATTTTTCTTTCTCACTTTAAAAAGGACCGCGGGTTTAATACCGTAAACTGCAGGGGTTTATTTGAAATTTTTTGATCGAAACGTTGTCCCACTTGATAAAGGACTGCGGGTTGAATACTAAACAATACAGGGACGTTTCTGCAAAGCTGCCGCGACGTACCACCAGAAGCGAAGATATACGGCTGATGATGACTGATGACGTCAGTACACAACCGTCGGAGTCCCATGGATGAGAAATGGCGAATGTTGTTAGAAATTAATTAAGTATAACTAATTAAGAGAATCCCCTCTTTGTAACCGATGCGATTGTAATCATCTTCAGTAATAAAGATCATGGTTACTATTCATTTACTTTTGTCTCTAAACACGTTATCACGCACGTCTCTCCGTAGAGAGCGAATAAACCAGAGAAAGAAAAAAGCGAGGAACGACACCGTCCCCGGCGAAAAGGGAGGCAGCAACTCCGGCGAACTTCATGGAGAGAAAATCACTGGAAGAATAGGTGGCAGGGGTTACGTATGATCTTCATGCTCATACAACGGCGACCAAGCGACGCACGGACGCATACTTCCACGGTGAACTTTGGCATGGCACCACTGAAATTGATGAGTTCTTTCTCCCTGAACTTTGTGATGCAATGATACAGATGTTTCTGCTGGTCATCGAGGTAGAGATGTCGACAACAAGTTGTTGGACAACAGCGGAAACCCGGACGGTGGGCTAGATGTCGAGGATGATGGGCCAGTCAACATTGTGTTTGTTTCAAAAGATTCAGACAAGCCAATCCAAGCAAAGGTGAGTCGAAAAATGTATATGGATTAACATTTGTTTCAGTGCTTCCTTTCAGTGGTACAAATGCTTTCCTATTTATGTACATACGTTGATTTTAAAGTTGCACTAGAAAATGTATCCAAGGAAATTTGAACGCGGTGGTTGAGGTAGATGCTGTCATGCATTTAGAGTGAAAATCTTGAATGTTTTGAATCATGGAACCGGTGGTTCGACGCAGTCACTGGTGGCGAGCCACGTTTCGGTTACACCATCGGTGCTCTACTATAGCATGCAGAGCCCCATTAGGAGGTATTGCAGCTACATAGCATCCAGGGTATGTCCATTGTAGTTTTAATTTCCATTTAGAGATATGTCAGTTTGGAGAATCTATGGGCTCCAAACATTGAGTTGAATTAATTGATTTATCTTTCCCCATGTTTCGAGCATCTCTTCATGCTGGTGATTGTTCTTTTTGGAGGTGGCGTGACACATAATCATCTCTTCTTTTCTAAGCAATTGCTCTTGGCGTTGGGAGCAACATGGGCCTTTTGCTTTCTGGTTAACATAGAAAAAATCTTTCACGTCAACATGCACAAGCATTTTTTACTTTCTTGCTTCTGAATTCTAGAAACTTGTACGTGTTGGGTTCACACCTGCTGTTCCAGGCAAGAAAAAAATCACACACAATAATAATGAAGGTATACGGCGACGTATAGCCTTACCTTTCTGTGAGTGTAATTCTGAAAGTGTCATTCTGTATTTATGTTGCTATGACGCAGACATATCTATCTGTCCTGTAAACTGCTATAAAGAAAATACATTTTGTTGCTCTCAAACAATCATTGGCTCGATGATCATGTATTCGAGCACATGAACTATGAAAACTAAAAAATAGAGCACGACTGACATAAGGGAATCCTGACTGGAGTAAAAACTGAAGATATAGCGCACAATGCACATGCTACAATGCCAAAGGAGAACTATTCTAACAAACTAAGCTCCCACACCATGTCATTCTTGACCAGAGAAACTCTAACCAATGACTCCGGCCCTGAATCTTGAAACAAGCATAAGTGAATAAGTAGAAAATGTTGCATGCTCCTAACCAACGACTACTTGTTGCAGCTTAATCGCATTACTCCTTTCTTCCTTTTACAATTGTTAGCATCTATCGTTCTTCCTCACAATGATATGCACATCTAGGTAATGTTGCATGCTCAACTAACTCTAAGACCTACTAATTCCTTTGCACTACATGCACAAATATTATCTTTGCCGAATAACTCCCCATCATAGCTGATCTCAATGTCTACTAGCTCATGCAGCCCTTGCCCCTTTTGAACAACTTACACCCCTCATTGTCTTCACATGGCAAGTTGGCACCCCAGAATGCACATGCTTCTAGCCTCACACTTACACACCTCCTGCTAGAATGTGAGAGACAAGAACAGCATGCCTAAATAAATGCATAGGAAATATAAACATTAGGACTCCCACACAAGATAATATCAAGATGAATACTAACAATACTATAATGATTTTCTGTAAAAACATATGTATATGAACTTGTGTTGCAGTACATGGTCACTTATTCCGTTGTTGTTTTTTAGAAAAGGAGGATGACCCCCGGTCTCTGCATCTGGGCGATGCATACGGCCACTTTATTAATTATTCTCACAAGACCTTACAAAATCAATATAACAGTAAGACTAAAGCCGCCGTCTAAGAAACAAACTGTCGCTACAACTATCCAGTTGATGAAGGGGCGCAAATAGCCTGGGCCTAATACCAAACAGACATCGCCAGCCAAGCCTAACATCTAAGACCTGAGAACCCAACCTAGCCACTTGCTGGGTCTGGGGCACACATTGGTCCGGCGTGCTCTCAGAGGCCGCCGCCGCCAACTGCCACCGCTCCATCTTTAGAACTGTATTGATGCATCAACCTTGCTCGGTCCAGCTATCGTCGACGCCACCACGGCGCCCAACGGCACCTCCTTCCTGCGCGCAAATAGCTGAACACGTCGCGGTCGCCACTGATACACCTCAGCGCCATGCTGCCAAGTATCACCAGCCGACATAGCTTGAAGTCCTTAGAGGATCTATCGTGCGTAGCACCTGCCGACCAGGCATGACCAATCGTAGCACCTGTCGGTCAGGCATGACTTGACATCTCCACCGAAGCTCCGTGCAAGACGAAGCCGCTCCACCTCCTGCCTCTGACTTCCAGCGCTGCTCCACAAACGATGCTCCCAAAAGAGAAACGACACCGCAATGCCACCATCGTCCGATCTGGAACACCAGATCCTAGGGTTTCCCCCGGAGCAGCACGAGTGGGTCGACAGTAGTTACACGACGATGCCTTCATCAAGGTAACGGCCTAGAACGCCGCCATCGCCTATCGTCGGCTCGGTTTTCACCGGCAACCATGTCTCCCCAACTCGCAGCCGGGACTTGATGATGGATCTCGAGATCCGATCACCAAGCTTCTGGCCGGCCACCGCCGACGAAGAAGATGACCACCACCACTAGCTACAGCGGCCAGAACAGATCTTCCATGGGTGCCGCCAAGCAGTCCACCAGGCCCTCGACGCCGCTGCCGATCTAAAACCAGATGACATGCCGCCGAAGACCGCATCGCGCCGCCGCCCGATCCAGGCCAGCCGCCGCAACAACCGCCCGTGGCCCGAGGCAGGGCCGACCGCCGCCGCCGTCGAAGCCAACACCGTCGCTTGTAGATCGGCCGCACCTCCACGCATGTTGGGGTCCCGCCACCCCTGAGACGCGGGAGGGAGGAAGAGCAGTAAGGCTGTCTACGGCTAGAGACATGGAGCATTGCATGCTGACGAAAGCATGTCTTCTAAAATGAAGGAGCCGGTGGATGGAGTTGTAGTAATGCATGGCTTGCATTGTTCCTCTTACGTGTGAAATAAAAAAACAGAGGGCGTGGCTGTGCAGCAGCTGTAATGTCGTTGTGAATGAATTCCTTCCCAGACGTTATGCTGCCGAAATTTACGGCCAAATTTTGCACGACTTGTCAAAATTTTGTCCTTATTTGCAAGAAAACAAAGACTTTAGAGTGTTGGATGCAAAATGTCATGGTCTTTCCTGTAAGATTATGTTATTTGTGGGGATAGAAAAATAAAGATGTGTTCTTTGTGCCCGGTTTGGGCAGACGGCCGCGACAGGGCTAGTCGGGTGGATGTAAGTTACTATGTTCCAGTTATCAACATAAAAAACAGGAAGGGGGAATGACGAGATGGCCCTAAAATGTCCAAATTTTGTAGTCCTAGAGGCACCCAAATTTCAAGCATAACAATTAAACATAATTCTAATTAAAACCATAAATTAAACGACTACTTCAACTAATTTGAGCTACTACATTCATCAAGCTACTACTACTAGTAGTAGTTCGAACTACTACTTGAACTACACAGAAGATTAAACTACTACTCGTCATAAGAGCTTTTGAACTGCTACCAGGACTCATCCTTGTCCGGGTCGTCACACCACTCGTCCTCCTCCTTCGAGTAACCCCGGTCCTCTCTCTGAGGACTCCACGAGGATCATCGTCAAGGGGCTGGCCTCGTCTTCCTTCTTCTTCTTCTTCTTCTTCTTTTGTTCGGCTTCATGCTTTCTATAAGTACTCCTGCTCGGCCTGAACATACTTTGGATTCTTCCGCGCGAAACTGGCCATCGCCGCCTCATAACTATCGCCGCGACCAACGACAATGGTCGGCCTCTTCTTCGCCTTCTTCTTTGGTATCTCCTCCATCTGAATGCAGTGCGGCACTAGCATCTCCGCATCTGCCTAGGTCTCGATCTCCGGGAAGTTGAGGTGCATGTTCGGCCTTCCGGCACGCCGCACCGCCACATTGTAGGCACGCACGACCTCGTGGGCGGTGGGGTAGGTGTCGACCAAGAAGCGCCGACCGGCGAAGAACTCCACGCGAAGTTGCCGAATGGCTTTACCCGCCTGCCAAAGGACCCTGTTTTGCCCTCCGGGAGCTTCTTCAGCGGCATGGCGTGCGGCGAAGTGGCGTTGATGGAGCGGACGACGCAGGGGCGGTGAGGTCGGGCGGCGGCGACGGGGCAGACGACGCGGGGGAGGCGAGGTCGGGCGGAGGCGGGGTCGGGTGACGTTGGGGCGACAGCGTGCGGAGGTGGGCAGAGGAGCGGCGGCGTCGGGCGGCGAGGTGGGGGGCAAGGCGACTCGAGTGGCGGCGACAAGCGGAGACACGACGACTAGGGGCTGGTGGAGGGGAGGCGATGGACGAGGGTCGAATCGGGCGGTGGCGGGCGGCAGAAATTAGCGGTGGCAGAAGGCGGAAGAACGTCGGAGCCGACACCTGGGGCGGCGGCGGTGCCGGATCTAGCGCGAGGCGGTAGCGGCGGTGCGACGGGGGGTAGGAGGAAGAAGGGAGGGAAGCAAATGAAACGGCAGTTGGCGGTTGGCACACATCTGGCAAATATACATCTCCTGTAGGTGGAGATGTATATGTGCATCGCGAGGTATTGTATTATACATCTCTGGGAGGCGGAGATGTAAATTCTTTTTGCATCTACATCATCTGTTGGTGAAGGATTTTTTTGGGCCTCGAAAATGTAAAAGTTAGTTATTTTTTACATCTACATCTTCTATTGCTCAATGATGTTAGAAATTTCACTGACTTGCAGGCGCAGCCGACGCCCTCTACATCATTGGATCCCCTGCATGAATGTCAAAGCGTTCGCTTTCATGCACACACCTCTAGGGAAGTACGAGTTGGCGGCAATATACAATTCAGTCTAGATGGCAATTTGAGAGAACACTTTTCAGGATGGCAAATTATGTTGGGGTTAGCAATTGTCATTATTTTGAGTTGATGTAGCATCACAATTTTCCTTCAGCAATATGGCAAATCCTGGGCATGGCAATTCTCGCCATTTTCATGAATTCAAAAACTGTTTGTGATTTTGAAAAATGTTCGCAAAATACGAAAATGTTTATAAATTCAGAAATAATGCATGATTTCAAAAAACGATCCGAGCTCAGAAAAGGTTCACGATTTTTTAGATATTCTCAGATTTCAAAAAAGGTGCACAATTTAAAAAATGTTCCTGTATTTCAAAAATATATTCAGGTATGGCAAAAAATGTTAAGGAAGTTAAAAATTGTTCGTGAATTTGAAGTTCTTTTTGCATGATTTTCAAAAGTAATTTGAATCTGAAAAAAACATTTGCGGATTTATAAAAACTTCACGAATCTGAAAATGTTCACGAGTTTAAAATAAGTTCTCGGGTTTGAATAAGGGAAAATAGAAAATGGAAAGGTAAAAAAAATATAAAAGAAAAAGAAAGGGAAACCAAAAGAAAACACAAATGAAACAAGAAAAAGCTAGTTTACTGAAGGTTCTAGAATCTTCCCAAAACCCATGGGGAGACAAAAGCAAAATGAACCGGCCCATATAGGGGCGTGGGAGGGTATGTGAAGCGACCTATGTGCGAGCAACTAACTCGAGGTTAATTACCCCTTGCAGGGACCTCCAGGGGTCACCTTTGGTGCCCATAAAGCATGCCAACTGGTGCGCCCAGCTGCTGCCACATGCTCTCTCATTTTTTAAATATTTTATATGCATTTTTGGGTTTTAGATGGGCTTTTTTTTGGGTTCTCTAGCTTTTGGATTTTCCCTAGGTTTAGAGAAAAAATCATGATTTTTTTTTTGCTTTCGCTAGAAGCACATATGTGCTTCTCGGAAAGAAAAATATATGTGCTTCCACGTAGAAACTGTGATTTGTTTCAACAAGAAGCACAATTGTGCTTTTCAGAAAGCGAAAAATATGTGCTTCCATAAGAAGAATAGATTTTACTTTGTTTCTGGTGTGGAGGCATGTCGTTGCTTCCACAAGAAGCACAGCTGCGTTTCTTGAAAAGCGAAAAGAAGTGAAAAAAATGTGCTTCCCTGCTCTGGCTTTTTTCTTCTATTTTTGGCTTCTGGTCCTTTTGGTTTTTGTTTTCTCAGTTCTTTTGTGTATTTTTTTCTTTTTCCAGCTACAAGTTTTTCTATTCTTTTTGAAAAAGTTTGTTGAAATCTATTGACATGAAATCTAGTTTTGAAGATCTTGATATGAGAAATACAATGATGAAATCGGTTCAAGATTTAAACGCACGGTTTAAGAGATAAAATATTCTGAATAAATAAATTTATGAAAAAAAGAGTAAAACTCCTCGGTTGCTGAGAAGATGGGAGTGACCATTTGTTTGTGGTTGCAAGGGGTTAACGATTTCAGTGAAATAGGGATCACCTTTTTTTTATATCGAAATGACTACCATCTACCCGCAAAAAAGAATAAAAAATGACTACCATCTGAAGGCCTTGAGTATTTGCATGCACTAGGAAGTGGACAGGCCCTGCTGGTCGATCTGGGCCATGAACGTTTTGTACTACTACTTGTATGGGCCGCGTAGTTGAGCCTATTCGGTTGACATCCTTATCCATGCCCCCAGCGTTTCTCAAAAAAAAAAAAAAATTTCCATGCCCCCGGCTGTCTGAAGAAAGAAAGAAAAATTCATGGCCTCGGCGGTGGCGGCGTGTCCAGTTGGCCGCGGCGGCGCCTCCACACTAGTGCAGAACCGGCCTTTAGTGCCGGTTCGTGACGGCCTTTAGTGCCGGTTCGCGAACCGGCATTAAAAAGTGGGGACTAAAGGTCCCCCTTTAGTACCGGTTCATCACGAACCGGCGCTAAAGGGCTACCACGTGGCACGAGCCAGGCTCGGGTGCGTGTAGGACATTAGTACCGGTTGGTAACACCAACCGGTACCAAATGTTTGGGTATTTTTTTTTTAAAAATTTTGCTTTAATTTTGTGTTTTCAATTTGGCTTTATTTTCAATTTAATTTTTTTTTGTTTGCTGGTATTTCACGATACTACAAATTGTATACGTTATGCATATATATAAATAGATTTTCTCGTACGTAGAACCGCATATATATATATATATATATATATATATATATATATATATATATATATATATATATATATAATATCATTGAATGTCTCACAACCAACACCATTAACTATTCACACATACACATGTATATACATATACAATTTCTCCTACATGTTGCCTTGGTGCCTTGGGAGCATGCACGATGAGTAGTGGTTCATGGGGGCGGTAGCGGGTAATAGCATTCTCCTTTGGGATCTATGACCTGGTCGAGCAAAAATCCGGTTATTTTCTCTTGAAGTGCTAGTATGCGGTCCGCTGTTAGGAGCTTATCCCGCACCTCTCTGAACTGTTAAGAAGGAGATCAATATGCATGTGTATTAGTTGTGTTATAAGATATCGATAATGGTGTGAATAGAGTTCTGACAACGTACACAGTCCTGTCTTTGAGATCTGCTCCTTTCGGACGCCATCGTGTGAATGTTCTCGCAAACGTAGAATGCACACAGATCATTCCCCGACGCCTGCTTCAGGGCCTTTACGAGAATGAAATTGAATCAGATAATGATTAATCAAGCATGATAATTAATTAATGGTATTGAAACAAGAATTAAAGAGATGGCTAGCTAGCTAGTACTACTTAATTACTTACCCTTGGTCGATGCCAAAACAACTTTTTTGGCCATTTGCCTGGAGTCACCTTGATGAACTTTGCCCAAGCCCTGCCCGCCGGCAAAGAAAATCAATAAAGGGGTTATTAAATAGTTCATATCAGGAAATGACGAACTAATAATAGGCCGAGATATAGTTAATAATGATTGAAATTACCTGTTGACTATCCCCTTCATGATGGTGTAGTCTTTATCTTTTGCTTTGTCAACTTTAATGACTAACAAGATCCAGTGGAAACTGCATGCGCACACGTTTGCATGTCTTAATTAAGCGGGCATGTGCATAAAATTAGTCAACTATATATCGTAAACCGTATACACTTAATTATTAACATCTAGCTAGCTAGTAAGCAAAAACAGAATTTGTATTAACTCACCTGAAGTTATAAGGAAGTAGTATATCTTCATTGGTATTGAGGCACTTCAAGAACTCTAGCATGCTTTCCTCTACACTTGCTTGAGAAGTTGCAAGATTCCATGTGTACTCATTAATGGTATTTGGGTCAATGAACCCAATGCCATAGCGTCCAGATTTTTTCATTTCATACATCTTCATCCTGCATATATACCACAAAAAAGAATATATAGTGAGGATAATTACATGTAATGATTGATCAAAAATTACAGAAAGAAATCACTTACAAACAATAGCAACTGACGAGAGATTTGTCGAGTGCGTCTTGATTGTATAACTGAAATAGTTCTGAATACTCAACGCACAGAGCTTTCTCATGGTAGTAATGCTCCTTCTTGACATTCATCATGAGGGACTCTCGATTGGAAATCTTGGTAATGTTCATGTACCATTGATGCAATTCATACATTCTCGTTAGGAGGTTCTTGACCTTGTCTGGCGCGACCAAAGGTTGGCCCCGGACGTATTTCCGTTTTATTTCCTCCTCTCTAAGTGGAGATATGGGCTCAATTTCGAGGAGTTGTCCAACAGAGCTCTTGAGCATTTCAGCCTGCATTATATGCTCCTTCGTTATTACCACATCGCCTAGCTGGGGAACTTTAACGGTTTGCCCACAATAATATTGGGCGCGCAGCCTCCTCTCATGTGTTGTTGGCACAACAAGCGGGGAGATCGATTGCGCCGCCTGTTCTCCCAGCTGGGAAATGGTTTTCCCGCATTTTTGGCCCGCTGCTTGTTTGCTCGAGCTCTAGCTCGCTTCCTTCTTTAGCCGTTCTCGATGTAGTTTCCTGATTTGGCGCTCATAGTCCGAGTCAACAGGCTTGGGAGTTGGTTCTCTAGCCATACGAATGAAGTGGTCAATTGTTTTCTCAGGCACTTTCTCTTTTGGCAGCGATGCCGGTTTTGGTTCAAAATGGGCGTCCACTTGGCCCTGCACTATGGCTGCGTTTTGCTCCTTAGTCATGTCGTAAGGCCTCTGAGGAAGAGGACCGAGGCTTGGACCATATTTATATCGCTTGTCTCCGTCTGTACTTCCTGAACTACCTCGACTCGTACAGCTACGCACCATAGCTGCGGCGTGTCTCTTCTGCGATTGCTGAGACGGCGGAGACGGCTGACGTGGCTGAGCTGGACCAGGAGAAGTGGCCTGACGATGTGGGGGACTTGAAGCAGGAGGTGTGGCCTAACACGGTGCCGGACTTGAAACCGGAGAAGTGGCATGACGCTGTGCCAGACTTGAAACCGGAGGAGTCGGCTCACGCGTTCGGGGACTTGGAGGAGGTGGCGGACTTCGAGAAGGAGTCAGCTCACGCGTTCGTGGACTTGAAGGAGCGGGAGTCTGCTGACTCGGTTGCGGACTTCGAGGAGGAGTCGGCAGACGATGCGGTGTCGGTGGACTTCGAAAGATGATGCAATCCTTTCTCCATAGGATGATACGATGTATGGCCTCTCCCAGTGTGCGCTCGTCTTCACCTCCAGGAATGTAAGGTTGTATCCCCGAATATGGGTCCACCACTTCATCAACCATGACACAAGCATAGCTGATGTGAACTGGGGACCCGATCTTTCGATGAGAGGGAGATAACTACGATTTTGGGTGGGACTTGACCCTCACGATCCGGCTACCAACCGTACAGGAAGAACCGTACACGACCGATATCCACGGCAATCGCTGAACTAACTCCACGGCGTTATCGACCGAGCCAACGACACGATCAACCTATCCACGAAGGATTTTTCCTGCAAGCAAATCGAAGAACATGCAAGAAAATAATAGCCAAGCAATCTCAAAATTGCGAATATGCTAGATGGGATTAATCTCACAAGATGAGGTTCCGATAGGATGTCTTGACGGTCGCACTAGCCGCTACGAGCGAAGACAAATAAAAGTAGCAATATAGCTAAACTTTTCTAAACAAAACCCGAGTCTAAACCCTAATAGATGACTACTATTTATTAAGAGTTTATGCAGCTGAGTACGTTGGCAGAACGATCATGCGGCCGAGTACGTGTAGAATTCCATATCTTGTACGCTGAGGTGAAGCACTTGGGTGCAGCCCAAAATCCTATGGCCCATGTCTTGATCCATTAACTCAAAAGAAAATCCTCTTAGCCCATGTGCACGCTAGAAGATGTGCATGCTTTTCTTCTGGAGTCTGATCGATGCCACGTTGCATATACTTCTCATCTTCACACGTGGCTTATAAAAATATTGGATGATTCTGGCAAATATATATTCTTGTAATTTGTGTAGTATCTGAGGTCGTCATGTCCGTATCATCCTCCCCTTCTTGAAAACAAAGCCGTCCTCGGCTTGTATTTATCTGAAACACATCATAGAGCAACACAGAAATAGATGCAACATATATAGGCCGTTCCGAAGACGTTAGCTCATGAGGGTGAGATAAATTTGTAATAGCACCATTAGGAATATCATGAAAAGTTTGATCCCACACAAAGTCTATGTATGAATTATGGGGAGGAAAACTAACTATATGGGCACACTGTATGTCCTGCTCAGAAGTTGGGACAGTCAACGAAGAAATTTGAGAATTGATAGCAAGCATATTGTGCGTAGTACAATCCATTGATTTAGCTTTCTCACCATTTATTATCTCATCAGGGGTCATAGGAAGCAAGGTAATGATTTTTTCGTTAAACATAAGAGTATACGAATTTGTTCTACCATGATGGGTAACACTATTATCATATTGCCAAGGTCGACCTAACAATAAAGAACAAGCTTGCATAGGTACGACATCACAGTCAACGTAATCATGATATGAACCAAGTGTAAAGTGTACTCTCACACGACGTGTTACCTTCAACTTACCACAGTTGTTGAACCATTGAATGTTATATGGATGGGGATGTCTTGTAGTGGTGAGGCCAAGCTTCTCTACCATCTCTATACTTGCCAAATTATTGCAGCTTCCACCATCGATTATCACACGAACATAATGCCCTTTAACAACAAACTTAGTTTGAAAAAGATTATGGCGTTGAGGCATCTCGGTATGCCCAACCCGGGCACTAAGTACTCGCATGGTACAAGGCTAGGGTATTGATCAGCCATTGCAGCATTAACATGTATCGCCTCCGTGTCATTCTCCTTAGTGTCACTTGCATTATTAGTGGCAAGCGTAGCATGTGTATCTTCATCCAAATCACTAGCGGAGGAGTACTCACCATCTTCTCGCACAATGAAAGTACGTTTATTTGGGTAGTCCTTCATCAAGTGCCCGCCACCTTTGCATATATGACACTTCATGTCCCTTGTGCGTCCAGATGAAGTGGTGGGTGCTATAGACATTGCTTTTGAAGCCTCATATGATTGTGGAGCTGATTTTGAACTTGATGGGTGTGCATCATTGTTCAAGATAGATGGTGTAGACTCAGTAGTGGATGGAACAGTAGGAGAGGGTGTCCATGATAAGCGGCGACCTGCAGAAAAGTTACCTCGTCCCTTGTTGTATCGTCCAGTACTTCCCTTTCAGCTTTACAAGCAAAATGAAACAAACGAGTAATAGAATTGTACTCCTTATAGTCCAATATATCCTGAATATCATGATTCAAACCACCTAAAAATCTAGCCATCATAGCATCTTCGGTTTCAACTAATCCACATCGCACTAAGCCAGTTTGCAATGCTTGATAATAATCTTCTACAGAACTACTACCTTGTTTTAGACGTTGCAATTCATTCAGTTTATCACGAGCATAATATGAAGGAACATAACGTTGTCGCATAGCTCGTTTTAAAGCATCCCAAGTAGCAGGTATATTGTTCACATTAACACGGCAATACTCACTCCACCACATGGAAGCAAAGTTTGTAAATTCACTAGTGGCTGCCCTAACTCTTTGGTTCTCAGGAATATCATGACATGCAAACTTTTGTTCAACTGAAAGTTCCCACAAGATAAACATCTGGATTATATTTACCATTAAAAGCAGGCATAGTAAATTTAATTTTAGCACTAGAGTGGTCATAATCTCGAACGTCATACCTGGGTGGACCTCGTGCCATACCTTGACGGTTGAAACGCAGTTGTTGATGAGCATAGTCATTGTGGTGGTTGACCGCTTGGTCATCCTCGGTGTCACCGGAATAATCCGCGCAGTTATCCCCATATTCGTCGTTGACACGGGGAGGAATGCGTTGGTGCTGGTTTATGGTGGCAGCGTCAGTGGCAGTAGCTGGGTGTTGTGGATGACCCATGGGCACACGCCGAGCTCGCGAAATAGCGGCACCACCCGTGGAGTTGCGAGGATCAACGTTGTTGTTGATGGGGGGTGCAGTTCGCAACTCGTCCAGACGTGACAAGATGTCCTGTAGCTGTGTGTTCGCAACACCCTGTGCATCCTCTATGGCCTTGAGCCTCTCTTCGGCCGCAGTCTGAGCACCCTCAAGTTGGGCTAGACGCTCGCTGGTGACTTTCACATCCGCGGTGAGGCCCTCAAGTGTGGGTTGATCCTGTGCCATTGTTAGCGAAAGAGAAAAAAACACAATGTATAAACCCTATCAACTAGTAGGACGTGGTGGAAATTTTTTTGCTCACACTCAAGCTTAGTATCAAATTCTTACTTATTCTTACCAATGCAACAGGTGGTGATCGGCGCGTTGGTGTTGGCTTCAAACGACCGATGAAGATTGGATGGAGCGATAACCAGGAATCAGTAGAGCCGGAACCTGTACTTATTGGTAGAAAAAGTGTAGCTTGGCAAAGGCTTCTCAACTCACAATATCAGTGGCACAATTTAGCAAAAAGCAATGCAAGTTGAATAATTGCTCAAACTCCTAACTAGTGCTGGCAGTCGACTAGTAAGAGATAAAAATAATCTAAGCCCAGATACTGAAATAAGTGAGTGGAAAAAAGGGAAAATATGATAGCTCTAAATAGCTAGATATAAGTGAGGTATAAACGAGTGTATTACAAAGCTCGAGAATATATGATGGACGCAGTGGCGACCAAGTAGCAGCAAAACTACTGTCTGAGTAGCAAATAGAACAAATCAGTCCAAATTAGATGCTAGCCGGCCTGACTTTTTTTTCAACTTTCTTTTCTTTTTCTTTCTTTTTCTTTTTTTTCTTTTTTTTCTTTTTTCTTTGTCTTTTTTTTGGGCCAAGCCAGTTACTAGCAAAAGGCAAGTACACAAGATGAATTAGCAGGAACTGAAACAGATGCTACTATCGCTGGAAAAGCAAGTTCCCTTGGATGATGCTGCGTGCATGCAAGATCCTGTGAGGAGTAAAAAAATCAAGAGTGGCGTTGCATGCATGCAAGGTAAGCGGCGCGGCAGGGCACAGGTGTGGTTATGCTGGGTGTACGCGGCAGCAGGGCAGGAGCAGATCAAGTACTGCGTACAGAGAAAACGTGTGCTGCAGCGTGGACGTGTACGCCCGTGCGGAAGGCGGCAGACAACAAGGATGTTAATTGATGGGGCCGTCGGACTGCATGCAACAAATATTGGGATTTTTTTAATAAAGATCTAGCGGAGCCGCAAATAGTAGGAGGAAGGTCCAAAACGAGATTGATCTAGTAGATTTTTTCACACCCTAACTAATCTAAACCAGCACTAATTTTAGGATGAATGCAACCAAGAATTCAACAAAGCAAATACTAGATGCAAATTGCTAAAGGCTAAAAAGGTAGGTGCAGCGGATGAACTAATCTAATTTTTTTGGCTTTTTCTGAGTTATAGGACTAAAAACAATCTAATCTAAGAAAACTGTAAATCTCTCACCGATGAACCTGAAAACTGATACCACTTGATGTGAACTGGGGACCCGATCTTTCGATGAGAGGAAGATAACTAGGATTTTGGGTGGGACTTGACCCTCACGATCCGGCTACCAACCGTACAAGAAGAACCGTACACGGCAATCGCTGAACCAACTCCACGGCGTTATCGACCGAGCCAACGGCACGATCAACCTATCCACGAAGGATTTTTCCTGCAAGCAAAACGAAGAACATGCAAGAGAATAATAGCCAATCAATCTCAAAATTGCGAATATGCTAGATGGGATTAATCTCACAAGATGGGGTTCCGATAGGATATCTTGACGGTCGCACTAGCCACTACGAGCGAAGACAAATAAAAGTAGCAATATAGCTAAACTTCTCTAAACAAAACCCGAGTCTAAACCCTAATAGATGACTACTATTTATTAAGAGTTTATGCGGCTGAGTACGTTGGCAGAACGATCATGCGGCCGAGTACGTGTAGAATTCTATATCTTGTACGCTTGAGGTGAAGCACTTGGGTGCAGCCCAAAATCCTATGGCCCATGTCTTGATCCATTAACTCAAAAGAAAATTCCCTTGGCCCATGTGCACGCTAGAAGATGTGCATGCTTTTCTTCTGGAGTCTGATCGATGCCACGTTGCATATACTTCTCATCTTCACACGTGGCTTATAAAAATATTGGATGATTCTGGCAAATATATATTCTTGTAATTGTGTAGTATCTGAGGTCGTCATGTCCGTATCAATAGCCTCTGGAATCGGGATGCAATGGAAGGTTGCTTCGGGGGTAACTGGAAAAGCAACGCCGTCCGCCACCTTCATGGATATGTTCTTCATTTTGGAGTGTAGCTCACAGTTAGTGTTCTCTATGATGTCATCCACAGGGTATGTATCCAGCAGTGTGTCGCCCGGGGCAGAACCAACGCCGCTTCTCGGCATGGATGGGACGGTGCTATCCAATGCTGGATGATCATCCGTTTGCTGCTGCCGCTGCTGAGACCCCATTTCCTGGCTAAGTGAGTCGATCTGCTGCTGTTGCTGCTAGAATTTGAGTGTCAGGTCCGCGTGCCTTGCTTCTAGGCCTTGAAGGCGTTCTCGTCCTGCTTCCTCTGCTCCTCCTCCAGCTTCCTTTTTCCTCCTCCTCAATCTTTCTTCTTGCACGGGTCCTGTAGTCCTCGTTCCATTCTGAAAAGCCCTCATACCAGGGAATAACGCTCTTGCCTCGTGTTCTTCCCGGGTGTTCAGGATTTCCCAGGGCGCGCGTAAGCTCGTCGTTCTCTCTGTTGGGCGTGAACACCCCCCTTCGAGCTTCTTCTATTGCGTCAATTATCTTTTGTTCGGCTCCTTTTAGATTTGCCTTCCGCGAAACTTCTCCTGTCTTCGGGTCCAACGCCCCCCATGCGCATAGAACCAAGTTCTGCACCTGGGGGGCCAGTTCCTAGTAACCGGAGTGACCCCTGCATCCTCCATCTCTTGCTCATACTTATCCCACTTAGGCAATCCCACCGCGTAGCCACCTGGACCCAGCCTATGGAACTGCGTCTTTTTTGCGGCATTTGCCTTGTTTTTCATCGACCGTTCCTTAGATAATTCTGAATCCATGAAGGTCACGAAATCATCCCAATGTTCTCTTTGCTTCTCCAGTGTTCCCGTGAAATCTGGAGTCTTCCTTTCTGCAGCGAGGTAGTTGGCCCATACAATTTTCTTGTGGGTGTTGAATGCAATTGCCATCTTCTTAAGAGCAGCGGCCTTGACTTTCTCCACATCTACTTCAGTGAAATGATCTGGTAGGGTCAAATGTTCCATCAGAGCTTTAAAAAGGTCTTTTTTGGCTCTATCGTCGACCCAAGTAACACCTGGACGTTTAGTCTTTGGCTCTTTCCATTCTTCAATGGAGATCGGGAGTTCGTCATTCACAAGAACTCCGCACTGACGAGTCCACTTGTCCGCAACGTTCTTAGCGTGAGGGGTTCGCCACTAAGTTTGGTGGATTCGATGTGGTACTTTACACCATCCTTCAACAATCTGCCCGGGCCTCGCTTTGTCTTGCTGTCTATAGAAGCAGATTTGCTCGATCCGGAGGGCTGAAAGAAGAAAGATCGATTCGTTAATATATCTTCAATAAAAAAACATGTGATGATCACCATGATGCATGCTTATATAAATATACCTCACCGGTAGTCTTTGTTATTTGAAGATCAGCATTGTCTGTGTCATCACAAACATTGTCTATGTCATCATAATCATAATCATAGTTCATGACTTCATCAGCTCGGTCATCGAGATCGAATATCTTTTCATCACCCTCTCCGGTATTGTTCAGATATTGGGAGCCGTCATCTGCTTCATTCAGATCATCTAGCCTGTGAGGGCTGCGTATGATGTCGAACAATTCCTCTTCTCTCTCTCTGCCGGTATTGTCCGCCATAGCTTTTACTTAACTAATACAGAAGAATAGAACAATTTAATTAGTATTCAAATTACAATGCATGGATGCAACCAATAAGGAAAAACTGAATCTCGAATACATCGTCTCGAATATATAATCTCGAATACATCATCGTCTTAATATATATAATCTCGAATACATCGTCTCGAATATTATATATCAAATACATCACTGGCTAGGTACCTAATAAAGATCGAGTACTACAGAAGAATCTAGGCCACTCGCGGTCCCTGGGGGCACGGGCGGTGGACACCCAAAGAGAAGGAATCGTCACAGGATCTGTCGTGGAATTGTCACGTCAGATGTCCTCGTGAAAGGACTTAGTTGTGGGGCCATCGCAACTAGGAAGCTTGAAGGGGTTAAATCGGGACAAAGGACACGAGAGAGTTTATACTAGTTCGGCCCCTTACGGTGAAGGTAAAGCCTACGTCTAGTTGGGTTGGTATTGACGTTTCGATGACCAGGGAGCAAGATACACTATGCCCGGCTCTCGATGATTTGTTTCTTGCCCTAAGCCGCCAGCAGGTCGTCCCCTTATATACACGAGTTGACGCCCTGTGGCCTACAGAGTCCCGGCCGGCTTATAAACAGTGTCCGGCTCGGTGACTAGTTAAATCTACCTTATGTTACAAGTCATGTCATCATGGCGGTTTACTACAACGGGCCTTAAGTCGCCTGTGGGCCTTAAGCCCTTTTACTGAATCGCCATCTTCATGCTTGGTCTTGGGCTTTTCTCTGATGAGTCTTCTTTGTGTAACCCGGCCCCTCCTAGGCGGCTTACACAAATAGCTATATCCCCAAC
Source organism: Triticum dicoccoides (assembly GCF_002162155.2). Taxonomy (NCBI): domain Eukaryota; kingdom Viridiplantae; phylum Streptophyta; class Magnoliopsida; order Poales; family Poaceae; genus Triticum; species Triticum dicoccoides. The sequence goes on along the minus strand of NC_041383.1, from coordinate 770,376,358 downwards.
ATTAGGCCCCAGATTGATTTGAACCTGTTCATGTCAATCTTAAAAAATATTTTTTAAAGAATAAATCTTCAGTCTTCTGACTATACAGAGAGTTTTCTTTAACCCGTCATGACGTCATCTTCTGGATCCGTCTTAACCCGGCGTGACGTCATCCTTTCTTTAATTCATTTTCTATTCCATCGTATCCTTTAACAGATCTCTGCTTTTATTGATTGTTCCGAAAATCGAGGCGTCAGGGCCGCTGGATAGTAATTCTTATCTCCTCATTTCCCGCGCCATCTCAGTTATCCTCTCCCTATAAATAGATGCGACTTAGGTCTTTCATTTTCCTCCTTCCAGTCGTCTTCTTCCTCTCCTCTCTGCCACTCGAGCTCCGCCGCCGCCGCCGTCGAACTCCTCGCCTTCACCGACTCAGGCCGCTGCATCAACCTGACTCTGACCAGAAATCGACGGCGAACCTCCACAGATCGTCCACATCTGTGAGTTCTTCTCCTTCCCTTTCTGTAGATCTGCATTGGAACCCTGTTGAGTTCGTCGGCGTTCATCACCACCTGACGCAAACCCTTGCTAGTTTGCACCTCCAATGCCCTGTTTAGATCGTAAAAGATATGTAGAACTGTTGCGGCACGTGCTTGTGTTGATCTTGCATAGAAACAGATCTCATTTTCCTTGTTTGGAAACCCTCTTCGAGTGCATGAACTTCTCTGCCCTGTTTTTAGGTCTAGAAAATTTTCCTTTCAGAGCAACAATTTGATTCAGAATAATAGTTGTCGTCTATGAAACTTGTTTCTATCACCCGGAAAGCTTCTTCTGGTAAATGCCCTTAAACACAACTGCCCAGGTGTCCGGTTTAAATAAGTGATACTGAATTGTAAGCCTTGCCTTCTTCTCATGACCTTAAAATTTTTGAATTGCTCTTGATACTTGTAGCGGCTTAAATATTGTTGCACAATCACCCTTATATCATTAGGCCCCTTCTTAAGCCGCCACTTTAAATAATGTAGACATTTCTCCCGGGTTAAAATTTGAACCGGAGCTTCTTATTTTGTCATAGGCCAACTGTTGTCATGGCACCTAAGGCGGCCAAAGCCCCTGTGACTTGCAACTGGGTCCCGTCCATAGTTACTAAGAGTAAACTCGCAGAGTTCATGAAGTCTGGCCACCTGCCAAAGAAGAAGGTTATGTCGTATCGTGCTCCTGATCCGTCCGAAGAAAAGCCTCAACCCAAAGACGGGGAGGTGATCGTTTTCACAGATCACATGAACCGGGGCTTTGCCCCTCCCGGCTCAAAATTCTTCAGGGAAGTTCTGAACTTCTTTGATCTTAGACCTCAAGACATTGGACCCAATTCCGTGTCAAACCTTTGCAATTTCTAAGTCTTCTGCGAGGTGTACCTGGGAGAGGAGCCAAGTCTGCTTTTGTTCAGAGAACTTTTTTATTTGAATCAGCAAAATGAGCGTGCCAATGGGCCTAGTCTTGAGCTCGGCGGTATCTCAATCCAGCGGCGGAGAGATTGTCTTTTCCCTTACGCGGAGCTGCCGAGTCACCCGAAAGACTGGAACCATACGTGGTTCTACTGTCAAGACACGTCACCGGCTGATGAGAGGCCTCTGCCCAGCTTTCGCGCCCTGCGCCTTGAATCCAACCATCCGCTGGCGGATAAGTTATCTGCTGTTGAGTGCCTGCCTCTCAACCCCACCATCAGGAAGATCAAGGCTCTTCTAGGGAACGGGTTAAATGGCATCGATCTGGTTCGAGTCTGGGTCACCTGGCGGATACTACCATTAAGCCGCCGCTCCGGCTTAATGTGTACTTACACAGGAGAGAAGGATGATCCAATGGGTCACAGTCCCGACGACTTACCAGATGACGTGGTAGATGCTACAACCCAGTCACTGTTGAAGGAGGGCACTGTGACTAGTAATGCCTTCGGCTTATTTCCCTTCTGCAAGAAGAACCCGGCCTCTGCGGTAAGTTACCAATCTTCAAAAATACTTTTTAACATGTTATACCTTCTTGTACTTATGATTCCTTATCTTTTTCCACAGGCCGGTGACAGTTTCTGGAAGGTTAAGTATGACCATGAGGCTGCCAAACAGGCTAGGGCAGCCAAGAAAACCGAAAGGAAGGCCACCAAGACGGGCACCTCTAAGAAGAAGAAGCCCAGCGCCTCTGATATGCTTAAATTGGATGACTCTTCTTCGGATGAGGAAGAGGTAATCTTTTAACTTTCTTAACTCCTTTTGTGTTACTGTACTGACATTCTATCCTTTCAGGAGGATACTGGGAACAGTCAAGCAATTGACGAAGAGGTAACTATAATCTCCTCCGACTTAGAGCCTTTGCCAAAGCAAAAAATCCGAAGGGTGTCCCGGAAAGTAAGATTTTCACATCCTCTAGCTTACCAAGATCCTCAATTTCTTTTGAAGCAACAACAACTTGAGAACCGGAGGTAGACTCGGGCCAACCAAGACGCAGAACTCTCCTCCGGCTTACCCGATGTAACCAGGAAGCGTCGGACCGAGGTTATCTCCGATTTATATTTTACTTTACCTTTGGCGGTTTTGATTCGCCAACCTCTCAATTCCACTGACTCCAATTATCAGGATAACTCTCCTTCCTCTGACGAGTCGATGCAATCAAACATGCCGGCTTTCAAAACCGCTCCCGGGTAATGTAACCTTTCTTGCTTTAAGTTTTTCCATACTTATACTTCAATACTCATCCTTCTACCTTTATTGACAGCCTGCAAGCTAAGCCCAACAAGAGGGCAAAGAAGAATAAGCCGTACCAAGACCCGGTGGTCACTGAACCGGCGCTTGACTCCTCCGTTCCTGACAGCTCCACTCATCAGCCACCGCCTGAACCGGCTGGTAATATTCCGGTGCCAACTTCTGACCCGCCTGCAGAAGACATTATCCACAACTCTGACAACCCGGAGATTCCTAGCCCGGTCAAGACGACCGACCAAGAAGTTGAAATTGTGAGAAGTCAATATGTTGAACCGGGCCGGCCTACTGTTCTTGCTCAATGCATTGCCAAGGAAGAGTTTGCCCAACGTCGAAAAGCCAAACAGGATATCACTGATTATACTCACCTAAGCATTGGTGATATAGTCTCAGGCTATCTGAACCAAGTGCACAATAGTCGTGACCTGGAAATTGACATGGTGAAGCAAATACAACACAAATCTGAGGTATAACTTATGCTTTTTTCCTGAATCTTACTTACTGTACCAGGCCCCAAGTCTATTGCTTATGAATGAATATGCTGTAGACTTAGAAATCTACTTACTCTTAGTTTGTACGGTTTAAAGTAAATACATTTAACCCGGTGATAGCCTGAGATTTTGAATTTGTGTTACACATTAGCCCCCAAGTGTCAAGTATCTTTACTTGTAAAGTGCTTGAGACTTAATATATATGACTTGTTAAGATAAGTTTAAAAAATTTCTTAAGCATACATTAGCCCCCAAGTGCCAAATATCTTTACTTGTAAAGTGTTTGGGACTTGAATGTTACCTTACCATGATTCTTACCATAATCTTATGTCAATACAGGCCACCATAAGTCAATTTAAGTCGGAGATTGCTGACCTGAAGAGCCAGCTGAAACTTCAAGAGCTTGAAACTCAGAAAGCAAACTCCAAGTTTGAATTCAGCATCTCTGAACAAGAGAAATTGAAGAAAAATTTTGAATCGGAGAAAAAAGCTTGGGTTGATGAGAGGGCTTCACTAGTGACTCGGGCCGAGACGGCAGAAGCATCTCTTGCAGAGGCAACAACCGAACTGTCCGACTTAAAGCGGCAGATATCCCAAATGGTCTTAGCCATCTTCGGTAAGTCACTCTGGAAAACGTTAAATATTGTAATCTTCCAAGGATTATTGTGATAATTATCTCCGGCTTATTGTTATGCTTGTGAACATACAGGCCCCAGGATTACCAACCTCAAGCAAAATATGTTGATCAAGCTTAAGGCGGTTTACACCCTAGTGGAACAGCTGTACTCCGGGTCACAATGTGCCTTGGCTGTTGTGGCCTTATCAAATACCACTCCTCGCCTCCTACAAGATGTGCTAAAGCATCTCTTAGTGCTACCTCAACGGATTCAGGACTTAAGGCAGGCATCTGCAAGAGCCGGAGCCGTGGCCGCATTGAGCCGAGCAAAGGCGTGGGTGCCAGAACTTGACTTGGCTGATCTCACTCTTGGATATCCAAGCCTGAAGGAGGATGGCTCTGTATTTGATGATCAAGACTTCACCGCCTGTGTCAAAGTCGTGCGTCCTCTGGGACTCTCATTGGGAATGATACTAATCTCACTAAGTATTCGCCGGGCTATGATAGCGAGAACCGGAGAATCCCAAACGTTTCGTACAATCAAGTCAGCCTGATCCCTCCAACGCGCAAGCATACCTTTGCCCCTGAAGTGGACCCGGCCGGTTAATAGATGATGAGGCTGAATTTGAAGCCTTGAGCGGCATTGACTGGGCCTCGTCCATCTTCTAGGACAAAGCAACCGATGGAGAGGCGGAGAAGGATAACTCGGAGTCGTCAAGCCCGCCAAAAGAATGATCTGCCAGGCATTTTAACTTTTGCCAAAACAATGCTTCACTTATTCAGACTCGGGGAGTCTTGTAATAGGATAGAAAAACTTCTTCATGTTTGTCATGCCTTCGCGCATGTTTATGGTGCTTAACACTTTCGTAAGCCGCCATTGGCATATATTCCCGGCTTATGTTGATCGTTTATCTCCTTAATGTTAAATTTACTTTGCCTTGTCCTGCAAACCCTTTGATAACCTTCCCGGCTCATATGATGCTTTACCTGGCACTTTTTGAACCTAGGTTCATCAATATTAAACCGAAAAAAATCAAGAACCATCTCCTCAAGAAGGTTTCAAGATAGTTAAAGTAATTATATTTAAACAATGTTCACAGGCTCCTGATTCGAATACGATCAGAGAACCGTCCCAAAGGGGTTAAGCTAAGATTCGGATACGATCATATAGCCCCCAGTGGCTTTGGCGATGCCGATCAAGTGGGTATCGACAACTATGTTCTCTTTGGTTCGAATACGACCTATGTTTGAATAGGAAGCCCCCAAGTGAACATAAGAGTTGTTTAATGACGCTGATTCGAATACGATCCACGTCAGACCCAAAGGGGTTAAGCTTTGACTCAAATATGATCAAGAAGCCCCCAAGTAGGTTTGGCAGAATGTCGATCAAGTGGGTATCAACAGCTATGTTCTCTTTGGTTCGAATACGACCTATGTTTGAACAGGAAGCCCCCAAGTGACCACGGCTAGATTCAGATATGATCATAAGCCGGACCAAAGGGAAAGCCGGATTCAGATATGATCCGGTCCCTGTTGGTAGTGTCCACCACCTGATAAAGAAGACATAAAAACATTCTTTATGGGAAAAAAGGACAGAGGTCCTGCTTTATTGCTTTATATAATATGTACATCGTCAAAAGTATATACATCTTAAGAGCCGGTGGCTTAAGTATAGTAAGGCCGAGGATGGGCAATATTCCACGGCCGGCGGGTCTCCTCCTCCGGTTTACGTGAGTCTTTGTGCTCTCGAACATCAATGAGGTAATATGACCCGTTGTTCAGATTCTTGCTGACCACAAAGGGTCCTTCCCAAGGCAGAGATAGCTTGTGCATATTAGATTGATCTTGGATGAGCCGGAGCACCAAATTGCCTTCCTGAAAGGTTCTGCTCCTAACCCGGCGGCTGTGATAGCGACGCAGGTCTTGTTGATAAATCACCGAGCGGGCTATCGCCAAGTCTCGCTCCTCATCTAGCAAGTCAATTGCATTCTGACGAGCTTCTTCATTGTCAGCCTCAACGTAAGCCGCCACGCAGGGCGAATCGTGCCGGATGTCACTTGGCAGAACCGCCTCTGCACCATAGACCATAAAGAAAGGTGTGTAGCCTGTAGATCTATTAGGCGTAGTGTTGATGCTCCATAACACTGAAGGTAACTCCTCCACCCAACAACCCGGAGTCCGCTGTAAGGGGACTAAGAGCCGGGGCTTGATACCTTTCAGGATCTCTTGATTAGCTCTTTCTGCTTGACCACTGGATTGAGGATGAGCAACAGCCGAAACATCAAGCCAGATATGTTCTCTTTGACAGAACTCTTCCATGGCACCCTTGGAGAGATTAGTGCCATTATTAGTTATGATGCTATGTGGGAAACCAAAACGAAAGATCACCTTTTTCATGAACTGAACTGCCATGGCTGCATCACATTTACTGACCGGCTCTGCCTCAACCCACTTGGTAAACTTATCCATTGCCACCAGGAGATGTGTCTTTTTATCCTTAGACCTCTTAAAAGGCCCAACCATATCAAGCCCCCAGACTGCAAATGGCCAAGTGATTGGGATCATCCTCAATTCTTGAGCCGGCACATGAGATTGTCGTGAGAACTTTTGACAACCGTCACATTTGTTGACCAAATCCTCCGCATCAACATGAGCCGTCAACCAGTAGAAACCATGACGAACAGCTTTGGCTACAAGGGATTTTGACCCGGCATGATGGCCACAATCCCCTTCATGGATCTCACGGAGTATTGCTTGTCCTTCTGCAGGGGACACACAACATTGAAATGCCCTAGTAACACTTAGGTGATGTAACTCACTGTTAACAATCGTCATAGATTTGGAGCGCCTGACGATTTGTCTTGCCAAGGTCTCATCCTCAGGTAACTCACCCCGGGTCATATAAGCCAGATAGGGCACTGTCCAATCCGGGATAACATGAAGAGCCGCCACCAGCTGTGCCTCTGGGTCTGGTACTGCTAGCTCTTCCTCGGTAGGCACCTTGACAGAAGGGTTATGCAAAACATCAAGAAAGGTATTCGGCGGCACCGGCTTACGTTGGGACCCCAACCGGCTTAAAGCATCAGCTGCCTCATTCTTCCTTCAGTCAATGTGCTCCACTTGATAACCCTTGAAGTGACCAGCCACGGCATCTACTTCACGATGATAAGCCGCCATAAGGGGATCCTTGGAATCCCACTTGCCTGACACTTGTTGAGCCACGAGATCTGAGTCGCCCAAGCATCTTACCCGGCTTAAGTTCATCTCCTTAGCCATCTGGAGACCATGGAGTAAGGCCTCGTACTCAGCTGCATTGTTAGTACATGGAAACATAAGCCGGAGTACATAACAAAATTTGTCACCTCGAGGGGAAGTTAACACCACTCCAGCCCCCGAGCCTTCTAGCTGCCTGGACCCGTCAAAGTGAATCGTCCAATATGTGTTATTCGGCTTCTCCTCAGGTGCCTGTAACTCTGTCCAATCATTGATAAAGTCCACCAAGGCCCGAGACTTAATAGCAGTACGTGGCATGTACTTCAAATCGTGAGGCCCAAGTTCAATGGCCCACTTGGCGACTCGTCCTGTGGCCTCCCTGTTCTGAATGATGTCTCCCAAAGGGGCAGAACTTACCACAGTTATAGGGTGGCTTTGAAAGTACTGCTTCAACTGCCGGTTGGCCATAAACACTCCATAAACATGTTTCTGCGAATGTGGATACCTTTGCTTGGATTCAATGAGCACCTCACTGATGTAGTAAACCAGTCACTGAACCGGATGCTCCTTGCCAGCTTCCTAACACTCCACCACGATAGCAACGCTGATGGCTCGCGAATTGGCAGCCACATATAACAGTAATGGCTCTTTATCAATTGGAGCCGCGAGAACCGACGGTTCAGACAATTGCCTTTTCAAGTCTTCAAAAGCAGCATCAGCGGCCTCGGTCCAGACGAAAGTGTCAGTTTTCTTCATCATTTGATACAGTGGAAGGGCCTTCTCACCTAACCGGCTTATGAACCGGCTTAATGCGGCAACACGACCCGCCAGTCACTGAACATCATTGATGCATGCCGGCTTAGCCAGAGAGGTAATCGCCTTAATCTTCTCCGGGTTAGCTTCGATGCCTCTGTTTGATACCAGAAAACCCAAGAGCTTGCCCGCAGGTACGCCAAATACACACTTGGCCGGGTTAAGCATCATCTTGTAAACCCGGAGATTATCAAAGGTCTCTTTCAGGTCAGATATCAAGGTTTCCTTTTGTCTGGACTTCACCACAATGTCATCCACGTAAGCATGAACATTGCGCCCAATCTGGTCATGCAAACAGTTCTGCACACACCGCTGATAAGTCGCCTGGGCACTTTTGAGTCCAAACGGCATAGATACATAGCAGAAGGCCCCAAACGGAGTGATGAAAGCCGTTTTCTCCTGGTCCTTAACCACCATTTTGATCTAATGATAACCAGAGTAAGCATCCAAAAAGCTCAAACGTTCACAACCCATCGTAGCATCAATGATTTGATCAATACGGGGGAGAGAAAAAGGATCAGCCGGACAAGCCTTGTTTAAATCCGTGTAATCCACACACATCCGCCAAGTGCCGTTCTTCTTGAGGACAAGCACCGGGTTAGCCAACCACTCTGGGTGAAAAACTTCAACAATAAACCCGGCCGCTAAGAGCCGGGCCACCTCTTCCCCAATAGCTTTCTGTCTCTCTTCGTTGAATCGCCGAAGAAACTGCCTGACCGGGTTATACTTTGGATCAATATTGAGAGTGTGCTCAACGAGTTCCCTCGGTACACCCGGCATGTCAGAAGGTTTCCATGCAAAGATGTCCCGGTTCTCACGGATGAACTCGATGAGCGCGCTTTCCTATTTAGGATCCAAATTGGCACTGATACTGAACTGCTTAGAGGCATCTCCTGGAGTAAAGTCCACAACCTTTGTCTCAGCGGCCGATTTAAACTTCAACGCCGGGTCATGCTCAGTAGTGGGTTTTTTGAGGGAGGTCATATCCGCCGGGTCAACATTGTCTTGATAAAATTTGAGCTCTTCAGCTGCACAGGCCGACTCAGCATAAGCCGCGTCGCCTTCTTCACATTCCAACGCCACCTTCCGACTCCCATGCACAGTGATGGTGCCTTTGTGACCCGGCATCTTGAGCTGCAAATGAACATAACACGGCCGGGCCATGAACTTAGCATAAGCCAGCTGCCCAAATAGAGCATGATATGGGCTCCTGATTTTCACCACCTCAAACATTAACTTCTCAACTCTGGAGTCATATTCGTCTCCGAAGGCCACCTCCAGCTCAATCTTGCCAACCGGGTAAGCCGATTTACCAGGGACCACTCCATGGAAAACAGTGTTGGACGTCCTTAGATATCATCTAACCCCATGCGTCGAAAGGTCTCATAATACAGGATATTGATGCTACTACCCCCATCCATGAGTACCTTAGTGAATTTATATCCACCAACCTAAGGTGCTACCACCAAAGTCAACTGACCCGGATTATCGACCCATGGAGGGTGATCTTCTCTGCTCCACACAATGGGTTGTTCTGACCACCTCAAGTAACGAGGCACTGCCGGCTCGACAGAATTTACGGCCCTCTTATGAACCTTCTGGTCACGCTTGCATAAGCTAGTGGTAAACACGTGGTACTGCCCACCATTCAACTGCTTTGGGTTACTTTGATAACCTGACTGCTGTTGCTGCTCTCCTTGACCAGACTGTTGTTGATTATAGCCTCCTTGACGTCCCTGAAAGGCGGAGCCTGAGCCGCCACCCTGGCCATGAAAACCGCCAGCCCCTGAACCGCCACCGGACCCATTATGACCATCATAGGTGTTGGAGTTTTTAAATGCCTTCATGATCGCGCAATCCTTCCACATGTGTGTGGCGGGCCGCTCCCTGGTGCCGTGTTTCGGGCAGGGCTCATTGAGTAGCTATTCAAGAGATGGGCCTGACCCGCCGGATCAAGGCAGTTTACCCTTACGTCTCTGATTGTTACCCTGTGCATTGGTGTTGGCCACAAATTCCGGGTTACCGTCCGCTTTACGCTTATTGCCGCTTTGATTCTCCGGGTTATGCTACTGACCCTTTCCATTGTCGTTCTTCTTTCCCTTCCCTGTCTTCTCATCGTCAGACGCGGGATCCTTGGTGCTATCAGAATCGACATATTTAACTAAAGCCGCCATCAGCGTACCCATATCCTTGCAGTCACACTTAAGGCGCCCCAGTTTCTGCCTCAGCGGCTCAAAGCTGCGATTTTTCTCCAACATAAGTACTGTAGAGCCGGCATCCATCTTATCAGATGAATGAATTATCTCCTTGACCCGACGTACCCAATGGGTGGTGGACTCACCTTCCCCTTGCTTACAATTCGTCAAGTCCACAATTGACATTGATTGCTTACAGGTGTCCTTGAAGTTCTGGATGAACCGAGCCTTTAACTCTTCCCATGAACCAATGGAATTGGGTGGCAAGCCCTTTAACCAAGACCGGGCTGTTCCATCTAGCATCATGGTGAAATATTTAGCCATCGCCGCGTCACTGACTTCCAATAGCTCCATGGCCATCTCATAACTCTCAATCCATGCCCCGGGCTGCAAGTCGGCCGTGTAATTCGGCACCTTTCGAGGTCCCTTGAAGTCCTTGGGCAACCGTACATTACGCAAGGCTAGAACCACGCAAGGAACACCACCGGTTCTAGTGGCTACTCCCGCCTCAACGGAAGTCGTTGGATACTCTGGAAAATCTTGATGTGCCGTCTGTTGAGCCGCTAGCTGAGCCGCCCGCTCGTTCTCCTGACGTATTCGATCCTGCACCGGATTATAGCCACCGGGCTAGTTACGGCATTGAGCGTTGCTTGACAAAGCTTCAGACTCCATGTGCCTGCTGTAACTCGGGCTCCGGTTCTAGCGATGCGGCGCTAACCAAGGCGGGGGAGTTGAATGGATTCTGTCCCGGCTATAAGAATAGGTCTCCTGCTGAGCTAAGGCCGTCTGGAGGAGTTCTCTGACTCTCCGGGTCTCCACTACCGCCGGGTCATCACCATCCATAGGAAGAGCCGCCAAACATGTTGAAGCGGCGATTAAGTTCTCCATGGGGTTGGAAAAGTGACCTGGTGGAATCGGCACATAACGCGGCGGTGGCATGCTCACGTGAGGTGGTGCCATCTCCCGAGGCTGAGTCGGCCCTCCTGTTCCGGCTGTCATAAGCTGATTGGCCTCTGGCGGGTTACTTGGGCCGGCTCCCTGTGTAGCAAAGAGAACCCGAGGGTCGTAATTCAGAGGTAAACGGGACTGAGTTTTCTGATGTCTCCTCCTCATTACCTCATTGGATGCGTTTAAGCTCATCGTGAGCTGGTAAGCTTCTGACTGCAAGCGCTGTGCCCGGGCGTCGAGAGCCGCCCGCTCTGTAGCTAGCCTAGTATCCTCAGCTGCCAAGGCCTCCTTGGCCTGAGCTATCTCCTCACGCACCTGTGCTACCGCTGCGTCATGCTCATCTTTGTCTGCAGGAATAACCGTGGCGGTTAACAGAGCTGTAAGCTTGTCCATGAGATCTATCAGCACCTGAGCCGGTGGGCGCACAGGGCCGCCTGCCCCGGCTGCTCCTAACCCGGACGTTAACGCTGCAGCAGCAGTAGAGTTTAAGCCGGGCTGAGTCCCAGCCATGAAGACTCTGGCCCATCTTGGTGGCTCACAGGGGTCCGGAATACTGATGCCATCGGAACAGCCCCCGAGCGCGCCATCTTGCACTTGGTACAACAAATCTGTTGAATCGGCGGATGAATCACTGTCTGAGAGGACGGCCGTCTCACCCTATCTTCAGATCCTTCAGAAAATTCCTCTCCGTGGACGCAGCCCACGAAGGCACGCCTCATGACAGGTTGAGTCCGGGTCTTCCTCGCACGCTGAGCCGTCTCGACGAGGTCGGTGCAGTTGTCCGGCTCAGGGCCCGGCTCACCGATCCGGCCGATGAAGACGTGGATTCCGCCGAAGGGGACCCGGTATCCGTACTCAATTAAGCTGGCGTCGGGACCCCAGCCTTCATCGTCAATGTAGATCTTGCCGCGACGACTCTTGGTCATCCGGCCCACTACGTATCCCTTGAGACCTTCGAAGTTGCCCTTCAAGAACTCGAATCCACCGTGCGCTGGCCCCACGGTGGGCGCCAACTGTCATGGAATTGTCACGTCAGATGTCCTCGTGAAAGGACTTAGTTGTGGGGCCATCACAACTAGGAAGCTTGAAGGGGTTAAATCGGGACAAAGGACACGGGAGAGTTTATACTAGTTCGGCCCCTTACGGTGAAGGTAAAGCCTACGTCTAGTTGGGTTGGTATTGACGTTTCGATGACCAGGGAGCGAGATACGCTATGCCAGGCTCTCGATGAGTTGTTTCTTGCCCTAAGCCGCCAGCAGGTCGTCCCCTTATATACACGGGTTGACGCCCTATGGCCTACAGAGTCCCAGACGGCTTATAAAAAGTACTGTCCGGCTCGGTGACTAGTTAAATCTACCTTATGTTACAAGTCATGTCATCATGGCGGTTTACTACAACGGGCCTTAAGTTGCCTGTGGGCCTTAAGCCCTTTGACTGAATCGCCATCTTCATGCTTGGTCTTGGGCTTTTCTCTGATGAGTCTTCTTTGTGTAACCCGGCCCCTCCTGGGCGGCTTACACAAATAGCTATATCCCCAACAAGATCATATCTCCGGTCATCTGCCCAAAGAACCTGCCAAGTATTGGAGAACCTGACGTCCATAGCAGCCATGTAGCGATGGACGTGCTCGTCCTCCTCCCTGACACGGTGACGAGCCACCTCCGGCGGCGCCGACTCCCTCTACACCGAATGTGGCCCATGCGAACGCCACCTAAGGACATCAGGGTCGACGACGGGACCCGAGGTCGGGTTCCTCACCAAGCGGCGCGCCCCTCCAGGTAGCACCTCCCAGTGCCATCCCGGCGGAGCCCAGTCCCGGACATGGGTCCTCTGAAGCAGGACGTCGTCGCGAACGGGTCAACGGCGAGGATGCGGGCCGGGCATATCGTCGAGAACAAATACTATATGCCCGCAAAAAGTAACATTTTTTAAATGATTGGATTGTGATAACTAAAATTCTATATATATGCAAATTCTAACAATTTGACATTAATCTAATTCATCTAACTAAAACTAATTCTAAAATTTCCTGATTATATAACTAACATTTCTATAACAATTCTAATATTTATATAACTAAAAAACAGAAAAATTGCTAACATTTTTATAAATATTTCTATAACTAAAAAACAGAAAATTTTTATAACATTTCTATATAACTAACATTTCTAATATTTATATTACTAAAAAACAGAAAAATTGCTAATATTTCTATAAATATTTCTATAACTAAAAAACAGAATTTTTTTTATAAAATTTCTATATAACTAACATTTCAAATATTTATATAACTAAAAAACAGAATAATTTCTAACATTTCTATAACTAAAAAACAGAAAAAATTATAACAAACAAACTAATGTGTGTGTGTGTGTGTATAGTGTGTGTGTGTGTGTGGACATGGCGGCCGGGGCGAGCTCACCGGTGAGGCGACGACGGGGCGACAGGACGGGG
>NC_041383.1:770323598-770362592 GCF_002162155.2 Triticum dicoccoides | reverse complement strand
GGGGCAGCGACGACGGGGCGGGGCGCGGCGACGGGGCGGCCGGGGCGCGGCGACGGGGACGACGGGGACGGGAACGGCCGGGGCGGCGACGTCAACGGGGGCGGCGACGAGGGGCGGGGATGGTCGGGGTCGGCGACGAGGGGTGGGGGCACGATGTCGATGGGGACGACGTCGATCGGGGCAGGGCGGCACGACGGAGGGAGGAAACAGAGGGAAGAAACAGAGGGAAAGTGAATTTTTTTCAACTAGTGTATATATAGGATGGACCTTTAGTACCGGTTGGAGCCACCAATCGGTACTAAAGGTCTGTTTTGGCCAGGCCAAGCGGCGGGAAGCGCACCCCCTTTAGTACCGGGTTGTGGCTCCAACCGGTACTAAAGGGGGGGTCTTTAGTATCGGTTGGAGCCACGACTCGGTACTAAAGGGGGTGCGCTGGCTCCAGGCGGTGCGCAAGTTTACTCCCACCTCGCTAGCTGAGGGGCTACCGCACTGGTTTATAAGCCCCAGTGCGGTAGCTCTCTCGAGCTCCTCTCCTAAGAAGGCCTACTGGGCCTACCTGTTCTCTTCTGCCCTGTGGGCCTACTGGGCCTTTGCGGGCCTGCATCCTGGCCCAACAAAAGGTTGGGTTCCTAGTCGTATGCAGGCCGCTTTGGCCCAGTAGGCGGGCTTTTTTATTTTCTTAATTTTTTTGCTTTATTTATTTTTGTTTTATTTATTTTTGAGTTTTTTTGCTGTATTTAGAGTTTCTTTGTGAATATTTTTGCTTTAGGTACAAAAAATTACAAACTTTCTGTTAGTGCCGGTAGTTTTCAAATTTAAATAGTTTAAATTTTGAATTATTTGAAATTTGTGTGAATCACTAGTTTGTGAATAACTTAACTTTCAAAAAAGATTTTTTAGTGATTCTTTTTTCTTATGTTTAATATTAGTGTGTTTTATCATTATATTCAATTTGGTAATGCTTAGGTTATTTAAAAAATGAAATGCCTTTGTAACAGATGAGTTTTCATCGAAAACCCTGATACTTCGAAAAAGATTGTCCATTTTGTACAGGAAGTGCATCCAGTTTTTGCCGTAACCCTCTCTACTTTTTTGCACATGCTAATTGGATGAAATTATGATACCATGTCAACTTTCAACCTTTTCTGAGTTCATTTGAAATGCTTTTCAATTTCAGGGTCATTTAGCTGGAAAAAATCAGTAAATGTATGAAAAGAATTTGTTTACACATAAAATTTCTTCGCGTTTCAAATGCCAAAACACATAACTACCATAACTATTACAGAGATTCCCTCCTGGGTGTGAAAAACAGAAGAAAGTGATGATAGTGAAGCCGATCACATCCCAGATCTTTGGGTGTGAAACTTTTTCTTCGCGTGTGTCCCTTTGCGCCGTAGCCATGGAAAATCTTCATCATTTAACTGGATGCTCGGGTCAATATTCACTGTGAATGGAGCAATTTCATCAAACTTTTCATAATCTTCTGACATGTCTGTCTTGTCATCCACTCCCACGATGTTTCTTTTTCCTGAAAGAATTATGTGGCGCTTTGGCTCGTCGTATGATCCATTCACTTCCTTATCTTTTCTTTTTCTCGGCCTGGTAGACATGTCTTTCACATAAAAAACCCGCGCCACATCATTGGCTAGGACGAATGGTTCGTCTGCATACGCAAGATTGTTGAGATCCACTGTTGTCATTCCGTACTGCGGGTCTTCCGTTACCCCGCCTCGTGTCATATTGACCCATTTGCACCGAAACAAAGGGACCTTCAAATCACCTCCATAGTTAAGTTCCCATATGTCCTCTATGTAACCATAATATGTTTCCTTTCCCGTGTTGGTTGTTGCATCAAAGCGGACACCACTGTTTTGGTTGGTGCTCTTCTTATCTTGGGCGATCGTGTAAAATATATTCCCATTTATCTGGTACCCTTTGAAAGTCATTATATTCGAAGATGGTAACTAGGATAGCGAGTACATGTCATTTTGAATATCGCCATCATTCAGGGCACGTTTCTGCAACCAACCGGCGAAAGTCCTCGTTTGTTCGCATGTAATCCAGTCGTCAGACTTCTCCGGGTGTTTGGAGTGTAGAAAATTCTTGTGTTCCTCCATATACGGAGCCACCAAGGCGGAATTCTGTAGAACTGTGTAGTGTGCTTCAGTGAGAGAATGCCCGTCCATACATATTATTTGATGCCCTCCTAGCGTGCCTTTTCCTTCCAGTCTGCCCTTATGCCGTGATTCAGGAACAGCAATCGGCTTAAGGTCAGGAATAAAGTCAATACAAAACTCAATGACCTCCTCATTTTCATGGCCCTTAGAGATGCTGCCGTCTGGCCTAGTACGGTTATGAACATATTTGTTCAAGACTCCCATGAACCTCTCAAAGGGGAACATATTGTGTAGAAATACAGGACCCAAAACATTAATCTCTTCGCAAAGGTGAACTAGGACGTGCGTCATGATGTTGAAGAAGGATGGTGGGAACACCAACTCGAAACTGACAAGACATTGTACCAAATCATTCTGTAACCTTGGTATGATTTCTGGATCGATTACCTTCTGAGAGATTGCATTGAGGAATGCACATAGCTTCACAATGGCTAATCGAACGTTTTCTGGTAGAAGCCCCCTCAATGCAACCGGAAGGAGTTGCGTCATAATCACGTGACAGTCACGAGACTTTAGGTTCTGGAACTTTTTCTCTGCCATATGTATTTTTCCCTTTATATTCGACGAGAAGCCATACGGTACCTTCATGCTGAGCAGGCATTCAAAGAAGATTTCCTTCTCTTCTTTGGTAAGAGCATAGCTGGCCTGACCTTGATTTATGCCGTCTTTTCCGTGCATACGTTGCTAGTCCTCCCGTGCCTCTGGTGTATCTTTTGTCTTCCCATACACGCCCAAAAAGCCAAGCAGGGTCACGCAAAGATTCTTCATCACGTGCATCACGTCGATTGTGGAGCGGACCTCTAGATCTTTCCAATATGGCAGGTCCCAAAATATAGATTTCTTCTTCCACATGGGTGCGCGTCCGTCAGCGTCCTTCGGAACAGGTTGTCCGCCAGGACCCTTTCCAAAGATTACCTTCAAATCCTTGACCATATCATGTACATCAGCACCAGTACGGTGGCGAGGCTTCGTCCGGTGATCCGCCTCACCTTTGAAATGCTTGCCTTTCTTTCTTACGGGATGCCTTGTCGGAAGAAATCGACGATGTCCCTGGTACACATTCTTCCTACAACTATCCAAATATATACTGTCGGTATCATCCAAACAGTGCGTGCATCCGCGGTATCCCTTGTTTGTCTGTCCTGAAAGGTTACTGAGAGCAGGCCAATCATTGATGGTCACGAACAGCAACGCCTTTAGGTCAAATTCTTCCTGTCTGTGCTCATCCCATCCATGTACACCTGTTCCATTCCACAACTGTAATAGTTCTTCAACTAATGGCCTTAGGTACACATCAATGTCGTTGCCGGATTGCTTAGGGCCTTGGATGAGCACTGGCATCATAATGAACTTCCGCTTCATGCACAACCAAGGAGGAAGGTTATACAAACATAGAGTCACATGCCACGTGCTATGGTTGCTGCTCTGCTCCCCAAAAGGATTAATGCCATTGTGCTTAGACCAAACCATACATTCCTTGGGTCACCTGCAAACTCCTCCTAGTAGTTTCTCTCAATTTTTCTCCACTGCGAACCGTCAGCGGGTACTCTCAACTTTCTGTCTTTCTTACGGTCTTCTGCGTGCCACCGCATCGCCTTCGCATGCTCTTTGTTTTGGAACAAACGTTTCAACCGTGGTATTATAGGAGCATACCACATCACCTTGGCAGGAATCTTCTTCCTGGGGCTCTCGCCCTCGACATCAGCAGGGTCATCGCGACTGATCTTATAACGCAATGCACCGCATACCGGGCAAGCGTTCAAATCCTCGTACTCACCGCGGTAGAGGATGCAGTCATTAGGGCATGCATGTATCTTCTGCACCTCTAATCCTAGAGGGCAGACAACCTTCTTTGCTTCATACGTACTCTCGGGCAATTCATTGTCCTTTGGAAGCATATTCTTTATCATTACCAGCAACTTTCCAAATCCCTTGTCAGATACACCATTCTCTGCCTTCCATTGCAGCAATTCAAGTGTGGTGCCTAACTTTTTTTTGTCAGCTTCGCAATTCGGGTACAACAATTTCTTGTGATCCTCTAACATGCACTGCAACTTCGTCCTCTCCAGATCACTTGCGCAGTTTCTCTTTGCATCGGCAATGGCCCGACCTAGATCATCAGCGGGCTCATCTGATGCCTCTTCTTCAGCTTCTTCGCGCATTGCCGGCTCAGCTTCTTCCCCCATTGTTGTATCATCGTATTCAGGGAACCCATGGCCAGGATAGCCATCGTTGTCCTCTTCTTCTTCATTGTCTTCCATCATAACCCCTATTTCTCCGTGCTTGGTCCAAACATTATAGTGGGGCATGAAACCAGACTCAAATAGGTGGACGTGAATGGTTCTTGACGTAGAGTAACTATGACCATTCTTACAGCCAGCACATGGACAAGGCATAAAACCATCCGCCCGCTTGTTTGCCTCAGCAGCAAGCAGAAAAGTATGCATGCCATTAATGAACTCGGGAGAGCATCGGTCATCATACATCCATTGTCGGCTCATCTTCATTACACAACACCGAATAGACCAAATTAATACAAGTTCATACATAAAGTTCATATACAACACTTAATTAAATGCAACATATAAAATAACTCTCTAGCTAAAGAATTTAAATGCAACAAAAAATGCGATCAAGATCGCAACTAAGGTAACAATTGATCCAACAGCATAATGATACCAAGCCACACTATCAATGGTATATTTTCTAATCTTTCTAATCTTCAACCTCATTTTCTCCATCTTGATCTTGTGATCATCGACGACATCGGGAACATGCAACTCCAATTCCATATTCTCCCCCTCAATTCTTTTCAATTTTTCTTTCAAATACTCGTTTTCTCTTTCAACCAAATTTAACCTCTCAACAATAGGGTCGGTTGGAATTTCCGGTTCACATACCACCTAGATAAAAATACCTATGTCAACTTGATGGGCATAATTTGTCATAAACACGAAATGCAACAACTAGTTTTAAAAGTGAATATACCACATCCGAATCATAACAAGGACGAGGGCCGACGGGGACGGATATCAAAACCATGGCACTATGTATAACAAACAACGTACGGGTAAGATAATTATACGAGTAACTATATATCCAAATCACACAAACATCAATTTGGTAATGTAAAACATTCATGAACAAGAGCCTCACCACAAGGTGTGTTGGAAATATGCCCTAGAGGCAATAATAAAATGGTTATTATTATATTTCTTATTCATGATAATTGTCTATTATTCATGCTATAACTCTGTTATCCGGAAATCATAATACACGTGTGAATACATAGACCACAACATGTCCCTAGTAAGCCTCTAGTTGACTAGCTCGTTGATCAATAGATAGTCATGGTTTCCTGACTATGGGCATTGGATGTCGTTGATAACGGGATCACATCATTAGGAGAATGATGTGATGGACAAGACCCAATCCTAAGCTTAGCTCAAAGATTGTGTAGTTCGTTTAGCTAGAGATTTTCCAAGTGTCAAGTATCATTTCCTTAGACCATGAGATTGTGCAACTCCCGGATACCGTAGGAGTGCTTTGGGTGTGCCAAACGTCACAACGTAACTGGGTGACTATAAAGGTGCACTACGGGTATCTCCGAAAGTGTCTGTTGGGTTGGCACGAATCGAGACTGGGATTGGTCACTCCGTATGACGGAGAGGTATCTCTGGGCCCACTCGGTAATGCATCATCATAATGAGCTCAATGTGACCAAGTGTCTGGTCACGGGATCATGCATTACGGTACGAGTAAAGTGACTTGCCGGTAATGAGACTGAACGAGGTATTGGGATACCGACGATCGAGTCTCGGGCAAGTAACGTACCGATTGACAAAGGGAATTGTATACGGGATTGATTGAATCCTCGACATCGTGGTTCATCCGATGAGATCATCGAGGAGCATGTGGGAGCCAACATGGGTATCCAGATCCCGCTGTTGGTTATTGACCGGAGAGGCGTCTCGGTCATGTCTGCATGTCTCCCGAACCCATAGGGTCTACACACTTAAGGTTCGGTGACGCTAGGGTTGTAGAGATATGAATATGCAGTAACCCGAAAGTTGTTCGGAGTCCCGGATGAGATCCTGGACGTCACGAGGATTCCCGGAATGGTCCGGAGGTGAAGAATTATATATAGGAAGTGCAGTTTTGGCCATCGGGAAAGTTTTAGGGGTCACCGGTATTGTACCAGGACCACCGGAAGGGTCCCGGGGGTCCACCGGGTGGGGCCACCTATCCCAGAGGGCCCCGTGGGCTGAAGTGGGGAGGGGAACCAGCCCCTGGTGGGCTGGTGCGCCCCCCCTTTGGCCCTCCTGCGCCTAGGGTTGGAAACCCTAGGGTGGGGGGGGGGGCGCCTCCACTTGCCTTGGGGGGCAAGCCTCCCCCCGGCCGGCGCCCCCCTTGGAGATCCCATCTCCAGGGCCGGCGCCCCCCTGGGGACCCTATATAAAGAGGGGGGAGGGAGGGCAGCCGCACCCTTGCACTTGGCGCCTCCCTTCCCCCTTGCTACACCTCTCCCTCCCGCAGACGCTTGGCGAAGCCCTGCCGGATCCCTGCTGCATCCACCACCACGCCATCGTCCTGCTGGATCTTCATCAACCTCTCCTTCCCCCTTGCTGGATCAAGAAGGAGGAGACGTCACGCTGACCGTACGTGTGTTGAACGCGGAGGTGCCGTCCGTTCGACGCTAGGATCTCCGGTGATTTGGATCACGACGAGTACGACTCCCTCAACCTCGTTCTCTTGAACGGTTTTGCTCGCGATCTACAAGGGTATGTACATGCACTCCTCTCTCTCGTTGCTGGATGAACTCCTAGATTGATCTTGGTGAATGTAGGAATTTTTTTATTTTATGCAACGTTCCCCGACAGTGGCATCGTGAGCTTGGTCTATGCGTAGTTCTCTTTGGACGAGTAGAACACAATTTTTTGTGGGCGTAGATGTTGTCAACTTTCTTGCCACTACTAGTCTTTTGCTTCAGCGGTATTGTGGGATGAAGCGGCCCGGACCGACCTTACACGTACGCTTACGTGAGATAGGTTCCACCGACTGACATGCACTAGTTGCATAAGGTGGCTAGCGGGTGTCTGTCTCTCCCACTTTAGTTGGAGCGGATTCGATGAAAAGGGTCCTTATGAAGGGTAAATAGAAGTTGGCAAATCACGTTGTGGCTTTAACTTAGGTAAGAAAACATTATTGCTAGATCACTTATAGAAGCCACGTAAAAACTTGCAACAACAATTAGAGGACGTCTAACTTGTTTTTGCAGAAAGTGTTTTGTGATGTGATATGGCCAAAGGATGTGATGAATGATATATGTGATGTATGAGATGATCATGTTCTTGTAATAGGAATCACGACTTGCATGTCGATGAGTATGACAACCGGCAGGAGCCATAGGAGTTGTCTTTATTTTTGTATGACCTGCATGTCATTGAAGAACACCATGTAAATTACTTTACTTTATTGCTAAACACGTTAGCCATAGAAGTAGAAGTAATCGTTGGCGTGACAACTTCATGAAGACAGGATGATGGAGATCATGATGATGGAGATCATGGTGTCATGTCGGTGACGAAGATGATCATGGCGCCCCGAAGATGGAGATCAAAGGAGCAATATGATAATGGCCATATCATGTCACTATTTGATTGCATGTGATGTTTATCATGTTTTACATCTTATTTGCTTAGAACGACGGTAGCTTAAATAAGATGATCCCTCGAAATAATTTCAAGAAAAGTGTTCCCCCTAACTGTGCACCATTGCGAAGGTTCGTTGTTTCGAAGCACCACGTGATGATCGGGTGTGATAGATCCTTACGTTCGAATACAATGGGTGTAAGCCAGATTTACACACGCAATACACTTAGGTTGACTTGACGAGCCTAGCATGTACAGACATGGCCTCGAAACACGAAAGACCGAAAGGTCGAACATGAGTCGTATAGAAGATACGATCAACATGAAGATGTTCACCGATGATGACTAGTCCGTCTCACGTGATGATCGGACACGGCCTAGTTGACTCGGATCATGGATCACTTAGATGACTAGAGGGATGTCTATCTGAGTGGGAGTTCATTATTTGATTAGATGAACTTAATTATCATGAACTTAGTCTAAAATCTTTGCAATATGTCTTGTAGATCAAATGGCCCATGCTAATGTTGCCCTCAACTTCAACGCGCTCCTAGAGAAAACCAAGCTGAAAGATGATGGCAGCAACTATACGGACTGGGTCCGAAACTTGAGGATCATCCTCATAGCTGCCAAGAAAGCATATGTCCTAGATGCACCGCTAGGTGAAGTACCCATTTTCCTAGCAACTCAAGACGTTATGAACGCCTGGCAGTCGTGTAGTGATGATTACTCCCTGGTTCAGTGCGGCATGCTTTACAGCTTAGAACCGGGGCTCCAAAAGCGTTTTGAGCAGCACGGAGCATATGAGATGTTCCAAGAGCTGAGAATGGTTTTCCAAGCTCACGCCCGGGTCGAGAGATATGAAGTCTCCGACAAGTTCTACAGTTGTAAGATGGAGGAGAATGGTTCTGTCAGCGAGCACATACTCAAAATGTCTGGGTTGCACAACCGCTTATCTCAACTAGAAGTTAATCTCCCGGATGACACGGTGGTCGACAGAATCCTCCAGTCGCTCCCACCTAGCTACAAGAGCTTTGTGATGAATTTCAATATGCAGGGGATGGAGAAAACCATTCCTGAGGTATATTCAATGCTGAAATCAGCGGAGGTGGAGATCAAAAAGGAACATCAAGTGTTGATGGTGAATAAAACCACTGAGTTCAAGAAAGGCAAGGGTAAGAAGAACTTCAAGAAGGACGACAAGGGAGTTGCCGCGCCCGGTAAGCCAGTTGCCGGGAAGAAGTCAAGCAATGGACCCAAGCCTAAAACTGAGTGTTTTTATTGCAAGGGAAGCGGACACTGGAAGTGGAACTGCCCCAAGTACTTAGTGGACAAGAAGGCCGGCAAAACCAAAGGTATATGTGACATACATGTAATTGATGTGTACCTTACCAGTGCTCGTAGTAGCTCCTGGGTATTTGATACCGGTGCCGTTGCTCATATTTGTAACTCAAAGCAGGAGTTGCGGAATAAGCGGAGACTGGCGAAGGACGAGGTGACGATGCGCGTCAGGAATGGTTCCAAGGTCGATGTGATCGCCGTCGGCACGCTACCTCTACATTTACCTACGGGATTAGTTTTAAACCTCAATAATTGTTATTTAGTACCAGCTTTGAGCATGAATATTGTATCAGGATCTCGTTTAATTCGAGATGGCTACTCATTTAAATCCGAGAATAATGGTTGTTCTATTTATATGAGTGATATGTTTTATGGTCATGCCCCGCTGGTGAATGGTTTATTCTTAATGAATCTCGAGCGTAATGTTACACATATTCATAGTGTGAATACCAAAAGATGTAAAGTTGATAAAGATAGTCCCACATACTTGTGGCACTGCCGCCTTGGTCACATTGGTGTCAAGCGCATGAAGAAGCTCCATGCTGATGGACTTTTAGAGTCTCTAGATTATGAATCGTTTGACACATGCGAGCCATGCCTCATGGGCAAGATGACCAAGACTCCGTTCTCCGGAACAATGGAGCGAGCAACCAACTTATTGGAAATCATACATACTGATGTGTGCGGTCCAATGAGCGTTGAGGCTCGCGGAGGATATCGTTATGTTCTAACTCTCACTGATGAATTGAGTAGATATGTGTATGTCTACTTGATGAAACACAAGTCTGAGACCTTTGAAAAGTTCAAGGAATTTCAGAATGAGGTAGAGAATCAACGTGACCGAAAGATAAAGTTCTTACGATCAGATCGTGGGGGTGAATATTTAAGTCACGAATTTGGTATGCACTTAAGGAAATGTGGAATCATTTCACAACTCACGCCGCTTGGAACACCTCAGTGAAATGGTGTGTCCGAATGTCGTAATCGCACTCTATTGGATATGGTGCGATCTATGATGTCACTTACCGATTTACCGCTATCATTTTGGGGATACGCTCTAGAGACAGCTACATTCACTTTAAATAGGGCACCGTCTAAATCCGTTGAGACGACACCGTATGAATTATGGTTTGGGAAGAAACCTAAGATGTCGTTTCTAAAAGTTTGGGGATGCGATGCTTATGTCAAGAAACTTCAACCTGAGAAGCTCGAACCCAAGTCAGAAAAATGCGTCTTCATAGGGTACCCTAAGGAAACCATTGGGTATACCTTCTACTTAAGATCCGAGGGCAAGATCTTTGTTGCCAAGAACGGGTCCTTTCTGGAGAAAGAGTTTCTCTCGAAAGAATTAAGTGGGAGGAAAGTAGAGCTTGGTGAAGTACTGCCTCTTGAAACAGTGAGTAGCGCAACTCAGGAAGATGTTCCTGTTATGCCTGCACCGACAAGAGATGAGGTTAATGATGATGATCAAGATACTTCGGATCAAGCTACTGCTGAACTTCGAAGGTTCACAAGGACACGTTTCGCACCAGAGTGGTACGGCAACCCTGTCTTGGAAATCATGTTGTTAGACAACGGTGAACCTTTGAACTATGAAGAAGCGATGGTGGGCCCAGATTCCAACAAATGGCTTGAAGCCATGCAATCCAAGATAGGATCCATGTATGAAACAAATTATGGACTTTGACAGACTTGCCCGATGATCGGCGAGCAATAGAAAATAAATGGATCTTTAAGAAGAAGACGGACGCGGATGGTAATGTTACCATATATAAAGCTCGACTCGTCGCTAAGGGTTATCGAAAAGTTCAAGGGATTGACTACGATGAGACATTCTCTCCCGTAGCAAAGCTGAAGTCCGTCTGAATCATGTTAGCAATTGCCGCATACTATGATTATGAGATATGGCAAATGGACGTCAAAACGGCATTCCTTAACGGTCACCTTAAGGAAGAACTGTATATGATGCAGCTGGAAGGTTTTGTCGACCCTAAGAATGCTAACAAGGTATCCAAGCTCCAGCGCTCAATCTATGGGCTGGTGCAAGCATCTCGGAGTTGGAACATTCGCTTTAATGAGATGATTAAAGCGTTTGGGTTTATGCAGACTTATGGAGAAGCCTGCGTTTACAAGAAAGTGAGTGGGAGCTCTGTAGCATTTCTCATATTATATGTGGATGACATACTTTTGATGGGAAATGATATAGAACTTTTGGACAGCATAAAGGCCTACTTGAATAAGTGTTTTTCAATGAAGGACCTTGGAGAAGCTACTTACATATTAGGCATCAAAATCTATAGAGATAGATCAAGACGCCTCATAGGTCTTTCACAAAGCACATACCTTGATAAGATATTGAAGAATTTCAATATGGATCAGTCCAAGAAGGGGTTCTTGCCTGTGTTGCAAGGTGTGAAATTGAGCTCGGCTTAATGCCCGACCACGGCAGAAGATAGAGAAAAGATGAGTGTCGTCCCCTATGCCTCAGCCATAGGGTCTATCATGTATGCCATGACCTGTACCAGACCTGATATAAACCTTGCCGTAAGTTTGGTAGGAAGGTACCAAAGTAATCACGGCATGGAACACTAGACAGCGGTCAAGAACATCCTTAAGTACCTGAAAAGGACTAAGGACATGTTTCTCGTATATGGAGGTGACGAAGAGCTCGTCGTAAAGGGTTACGTCGATGCTAGCTTCAACACAGATCTGGATGACACTAAGTCACAAACCGGATACGTGTATATTTTGAATGGTGGGGCAGTAAGCTGGTGCAGCTGCAAGCAGAGCGTCGTGGCGGGATCTACATGTGAAGCGGAGTACATGGCAGCCTCGGAGACAGCGCATGAAGCTATCTGGGTGAAGGAGTTCATCACCGACCTAGGAGTCATACGCAATGCGTCGGGGCCAATCACACTCTTCTGTGACAACACTGGAGCTATTGCACTTGCCAAGGAGCCCAGGTTTCACAAGAAGACCAGGCACATCAAGCGTCGCTTCAACTCCATCCGTGAAAATGTTCAAGATGGAGACATAGATATTTGTAAAGTACATACGGACCTGAATGTAGCAGATCCGTTGACTAAACCTCTCCCTAGAGCAAAACATGATCAACACCAGGACGCTATGGGTGTTCGATACATCACAATGTAACTAGATTATTGACTCTAGTGCAAGTGGGAGACTGTTGGAAATATGCCCTAGAGTCAATAATAAAATGGTTTTATTATATTTCTTGTTCATGATAATTGTCTATTATTCATGCTATAACTGTGTTATCCAGAAATCGTAATACACGTGTGAATACATAGACCACAACATGTCCCTAGTAAGCCTCTAGTTGACTAGCTCGTTGATCAACAGATAGTCATGGTTTCCTGACTATGGGCATTGGATGTCGTTGGTAACGGGATCACATCATTAGGAGAATGATGTGATGGACAAGACCCAATCCTAAGCTTAGCTCAAAGATCGTGTAGTTTGTTTAGCTAGAGCTTTTCCAAGTGTCAAGTATCATTTCCTTAGACCATGAGATTGTGCAACTCCCGGATACCGTAGGAGTGCTTTGGGTGTGCCAAACGTCACAACATAACTGGGTGACTATAAAGGTGCACTACGGGTATCTCCGAAAGTGTCTGTTGGGTTGGCACGAATCGAGACTGGGATTTGTCACTCCGTATGACGGAGAGGTATCTCTGGGCCCACTCGGTAATGCATCATCATAATGATCTCAATGTGACCAAGTGTCTGGTCACGGGATCATGCATTACGGTACGAGTAAAGTGACTTGCCGGTAACGATACTAAACGAGGTATTGGGATACCGACGATCGAGTCTCGGGCAAGTAACGTACCGATTGACAAAGGGAATTGTATACGGGATTGATTGAATCCTCGACATCGTGGTTCATCTGATGAGATCATCGAGGAGCATGTGGGATCCAACATGGGTATCCAGATCCCGCTGTTGGTTATTGACCGGAGAGGCGTCTCGGTCATGTCTGCATGTCTCCCGAACCCGTAGGGTCTACACACTTAAGGTTCGGTGACGCTAGGGTTGTAGAGATATGAATATGCAGTAACCCAAAAGTTGTTCGGAGTCCTGGATGAGATCCCGGACGTCACGAGGAGTTTCGGAATGGTCCATAGGTGAAGAATTATATATAGGAAGTGCAGTTTCGGCCATCGGGAAAGTTTCGGGGGTCACCGGTATTGTACCGGGACCACCGGAAGGGTCCCGGGGGTCCACCGGGTGGGGCCACCTATCCCGGAGGGCCCCGTGGGCTGAAGTGGGGAGGGGAACCAGCCCCTGGTGGGCTGGTGCGCCCCCCCTTGGGCCCCCCTGCGCCTAGGGTTGGAAACCCTAGGGTGGGGGGCGCCTCCACTTGCCTTAGGGGGCAAGCCTTCCCCTGGCCGCCGCCCCCCTTGGAGATCCCATCTCCAGGGCCGTTGCCCCCCCTGGGGACCCTTTATACAGGGGGGGGGGGGGGGAGGGAGGGCAGCCGCATCCTTGCACTTCGCGCCTCCCTTCCCCCTAGCTACACCTCTCCCTCCCGCAGACGCTTGGCGAAGCCCTGCCGGATCCCTGCTGCATCCACCACCACGCCGTCGTGCTGCTGGATCTTCATCAACCTCTCCTTCCCCCTTGCTGGATCAAGAAGGAGGAGACGTCACGCTGATCGTACGTGTGTTGAACGCGGAGGTGCCGTCCGTTCGATGCTAGGATCTCCGGTGATTTGGATCATGACGAGTACGACTCCCTCAACCCCGTTCTCTTGAACGCTTTCGCTCGCGATCTACAAGGGTATGTAGATGCACTCCTCTCTCTCGTTGCTGGATGAACTCTTAGATTGATCTTGGTGAACGTAGGAAATTTTTTATTTTATGCAACGTTCCCCGACAAGGTGGTGCCGGCAGCGTGACGGTGCGGGCGATCGACGGTGGTTACGACGGAGATTTAGAAGGCAATAAGTAAACCACACCTACATATGCAAACTAAGTGTTATTTTTGACCTCAAATTGCATATAAATCAAATACTAGCAAATATAATTCCTCCCAAATTAATCACTATACAAAGCATTGCAAGAGCTAATCTAGCAATGAGAGTTGAAAGGACAAAGTTGCTAACCTTTGTGATCATTTGAATGGATGGGGGCCTTCAAATCTTGACAAATTTTGGGCAAAATTTGTGAGGAGCTCGAGGAAGAGAGGGGAAGAACGGAGGAAGTGAGGGGAAAGGGGAAGAACAGAGTGGCTCGGGTGGACGAAGGGTTTATGTACGTCGACCTTTAGTACCGGTTTGTGCCACGAACCGGTACTAAAGGTGCTGGACGAGCCCCAGACTGATAACATCCTGCCACCACTCTCTTTAGTACCGGTTCGTGGCACGAACCGGTGCTAAAGGTTCGCCACGAACCGGTACTAATGTGTCTCAGATTTGCCCCTTTTTCTACTAGTGCCACGGCCCCCGGCGGGTGCGGCGAGGCGTTCGCATGGTATCTTATCTTAGCTAGATTATTTTACTTTCTTCTTCCCCCTCTATCTTCCTGTCTTCCCTGGCTGCGGGGGGCGTTACCATTGGCGGCGGCGCTGGTGGTTAATTGCAACGATGGCAGCAGCGCCGCCGCCGGTCGCCACCTCGCTCTCTCCTGTTGGCTTGCTCAGCTCCTCCGCCGCAAGCTGGACTTGCTTAGGTATACATGACCTCACCTTTCGTTTTTTCTTATTAAGGATCAGTTCTTTTGGGCGGCTTAAAAAATAAGCTGCCTCTCCCCAACTTAAAAATTAAGTCGCCCCTTCAATTTGTTGAGACTTCTAAATTAGTTATCTCATAGCTAGTTTAAAAGCCCCTATGAATAAGAAAGACGACTTACGAAAAAAGCTGGGGAAGAGGCGGCTTATTTTTTAAGCTACTAAAAGAACAGGCCCTAAGCCTCGTGCCGTGCTTTGCTCTCGGAATGAGGAACTGGGGATGCCAAGTGTACTACAGAGTCAAAAAAATAGCGCAGAAGATAATTCACAGCAATGACTGCCAGGTTCCTCATTCTCCAACTATTTCATTGCAAATCGAATCCAATTTCAAATGTTTCTACTTCATAGTTGTTACAGCACAGTGGCTCATAAGCTTTTGGAAGAGCTACTGGATTGGCGGTGCACCACTGCGCATGACCTTTCCAGACGTTTTCAACCATGCTTGCCGGAAAAACAGAACTGTGGCTACTGCCTTAGACAATGACAGTCGATCTTGGACCTACAACATGACAGCTGGACGCACCACTTGCATGCTTTATGGAGCACAAATTTGATTTGCTTCTCGTGGAGGCACATATTTGCTTCCATGAGAAGCACAACTGTAATTCTTGAAAAGGAAAAAGAAGTGCAGAAAAAAAAATGTGCTTCCCGCTTTGGGTTTTTTCTTCCATTTTTTAATCATTCTTTTTTTGGCTGCCGGTCTTTTAGTTTTTTGTATTGTATTTTTTTTTCTTTTTTTCGTTACAATTGTTTTGGTTTTTTTCATGAAAAAGTATGTTGAAATCTATTAACATGGGATGTAATCTCGAAGATCTTGATATGAGAAATACAACGGTGAAATTAGTTCAAGATTTGGATGTGTGGTTCAAGATGTAAAGTGGTTTGAATAAACGAATTTATGGAAAAAAAAATCTTAAAAGTCCTAGGTTTCGATAAGTGGCGCACATGTAGTGCGTCACTTGTCAGTGTCTGAGAAGATGGGAGTGACCTTTACAAGGGGTAATTTTATGATTGCAAAGGGTAATCCTTAATTAACAATTTCGGTGAAATAGGGATCACCTTTTTTTAAGATCAAAATGACTACCATTTAAAGGCCTTGAGTATTGCATGCACTCACTAGGAAGTGGACAGGCCCTTCTGGTCGACCTGGGCCATGAATGTTTTGTACTACTACTTATATGGGCCACGTAGTTGAGCCTGTTCGGTTGACATCCTTATCCATGGCCCCGGCTGTCTCAAGAAAGAAAGGAAAAAATCCATGCCCCCGGCGGTGGCGGCGTGTCCAGTCGGCCGCGGCGGCGCCTCCATGGCCCCCGGCGGGTGCGGCGAGCCGTTCGGGTGGTATCTTATCTTAGCTAGATTATTTTACTTTCTTCTTCCTCCTCTATCTTCCTTTCTTCCCTGGAGAGTGGTACCATCGGCGGCGGCGCTGGTGGTTAATAGCAACGACGGCAGCAGCGCCGCCGCCGGTCACCACCATGCTCTCTCCCGTTGGCTAGCTCAGCTCCTCCGCGCAAGCTGGATTTGCTTAGGTATACATAACCTCACCTTTCGTTTCCTTTTTCTTAACCTTGTGCCGTGCTTTGCATTCGGAATGAGGAACTGGGATGCCTAGTGTACTACAGAATCAAAAAATGGTGCAGAAGATAGTTCACATCAATGAATGCAAGGTTCCTCATTCTCCAACTATTTCATTGCAAATCGAGTCCAATTTGAAATGTTTCCACTTCATAGTTGTTACAACACAGTGGCTCATAAGCTACATCAGGAAAAGAAGCTGACATAGTTGACTAACAAGCAACCAAACTTTCTAGTCCTACATATACTACTGCTACGAACTGCAATATTATCATGAACTAGTCCGGTGTGGTAATACTGTATCCCTCAAACGCCTAGGACTAGTCCGCTGTGGTGATACGATCTTCATCTTTTTTTTTACTTTCTTTCTTTTTTTTGAAAAGGAGGCTTACCCCCGGCCTCTGCATCTCTTGATACACACAACCATTTATTAAAAAGGTTGCCTGAAGGTTCCAACAAGAAGTCTAAAAGATAAACAGAGGTCTTACTAACCAAAGAAATGCCACAAGCGGCCCAAAAAATAAAATCACAACCGGCGCCCAAAGACTAGGAGACTAAACGCCTATCCTATTAGTGGACCGCCATCCAAACCGGTTGTAAGTATCCCGTGCAACCATCTCCCATCGGCTGCACCCAATATCCATATGCTCCATGAGGTCCGCACGGCTGAGTAATGACCATGTACGGGTCCAAGTAGACGCTCTGAAGATGACCTGCAAAAAAATAATGATGGTTTGTCTGTTAAAGGCAACGTCATTGCGACAGGTCCACAAAGACCAAAGTAATGCACATGCTCCCACTCGGATATGCGCCGCAGACTTTGGCTCAACTCCAGCCAACCAGTTATGAAACAAGTGTGATATTGTGAGAGGTGGAGTTATATTGAAGCTAACGTGGATAGTTCGCCAAAGTAGTTTAGCAAGCGGACAATTGATAAATAAATGCTCTATTGTTTCATCCTTATCACAAAAGCAACATCTTTTACTTCCTTCCCAGTTACGCTTAGCTAAATTATCTTTAGTGAGAATAACACTCTTATGCAGAAACCACATAAAAACTTTTATCTTCAAGGGCACCTTAACTTTTCAAATATGCACCGTCCGCGGGATAGTCCCAGTATTAATCAAGTCCGCGTACATGGATTTAACCGAGAAGACTCCTGACCTGGAAAGCTTCCATTGCAGAGTGTCTGGTACATCGGAAAGGTTAACCTCCATTAACCTACGTACAAGGTGTAACCATCTATCCCAACGCTCACCAATAACAGATCGCCTAAATTGTATATTAAGAGGAACGGAGCCCAGCACTGTAGCAGCGGAGACCTCTTTCCGTTGTGCTATGTTGTAAAGGGACGGATACTGCAAGGCTAATGGTGAGTCACCTAACCAAGTATCTTCCCAAAATCTAGTCTCACTTCCATTCCCGACAATAAACTTAGTCCTGCTGAAGAAGGCTACCTTTGTCTTCATAACCCCTTTCCAGAATGGTGAGTTAGACGGTTTGGCCGTAACCTAAGCTAGAGTTTTGGCATAGAGATATTTGTTATGCAGAAGCTCAGCCCAAACTCCATCAGTTTCTATCGATAAACGGTACAACCATTTGCCGAGTAAACACCTATTTTTCACCTCCAAATTTTCAATTTCCAAGCCTCCCTGATCCTTAGGTCTGCAAATTACATCCCATTTTGCCAATCTATATTTATTTTTGTTCTCATCAATTTGCCAAAAGAATCTAGATCGATAAAAATCCAATCTTCTCCGTACCCCAACCGGGACTTCAAAGAAAGAGAGGAGGAACATGGGCATACTTGTGAGAACAGAATTAATAAGCACCAATCGTCCTCCATAAGACAGAAGTTTGCCCTTCCAGCAACTCAGTCTCTTTTCAAACCGATCCTCGATACATTTCCACTCTTTATTAGTGAGTTTGCGGTGATGAATCGGAATCCCTAAATACGTGAAGGGTAACGTGCCTAATTCACACCCGAACAACTGCTTGTAAGTTTCTTGTTCTTCTTTGGCGCGTCCAAAGCAAAACAGCTCACTTTTATTAAAATTAATCTTCAATCCTGATAGCTGTTCAAAAAGGCAAAGCACTAACTTCATATTTCTAGCCTTGACAAGGTCATGTTCCATGAAAATGATTGTATCATCGGCATATTGAAGAATGGACACCCCACCCTCAACCAGATGTGGGATAAGACCACCTACTTGGCCGTCCTGTTTTGCTCTATTAACAAGAATAGCCAACATATCAACAACCACATTAAAAAGGATTGGAGACATCGGATCTCCCTGTCTCAATCCTTTTAGCGTCTGGAAGTACTGACCAATATCGTCATTTACTTTGATGCCAACACTGCCTCCTTGTACAAATGATTCGACCTGCTTCCTCCAAGCCTCATCGAATCCTTTCATACGTAAGGCCTGCTGTAAGAATGGCCATTTCACTTTATCGTATGCCTTTTCAAAATCCACTTTGAAGACCACCCCATCGAGTTTCTTTGAGTGAATTTCGTGCAAGGTCTCATGAAGAAGGACCACCCCCTCGAGAATGTGTCGTGTTGGCATGAAGGCAGTCTGGGTTGGCTGTACCACAGAATGAGCAATCTGAGTCAAACGGTTTGTGCCAACCTTTGTGAAAATCTTGAAGCTCACATTGAGCAAACATATCGGTCTAAATTGCTCGATGCGAATCACTTCCGCCTTCTTCGGTAACAACGTGATAGTACCAAAGTTAAGCTTAAAAAGCTGAAGGTGGCCATTAAATAAATCCTGGAACATGGGCATCAAGTCGCCTTTAATAATTCCCCAACATTTCTTATAAAACTCAGCTGGGAATCCATCCGGACCAGGTGCCTTGTTATTTTCCATTTGGGATATCGCATCAAACACCTCCTTCTCTGTAAAAGGTGCAGTGAGTACTTCGTTCTCTTCCTCCCTCAGCTGAGGAATGTCGTCCACCATGCCCTCATCGAGGGTGACATAGTTCTTAGCTGGGGTCCCAAAAAGATTTTTATAATAATTGGTAATATACAATTTTAGATTTTCATGACCAACTATCGTACCCTCATCTTGTTCAAGTTGAATGATTCTCTTTTTCCTATGTTTCCCATTGGCAATCATATGGAAAAATTGAGTATTGTTATCACCTTGAACAACCTGGCGCACTTTCGCCCTAAGTGCCCACTTCAATTCCTCTTCTCTAAGAAGCTTTGCCAGACTAACTTCGGCATCTCTTTTAGCCACTCGCTCATCCATCTCCAGCATAGTGCTCTCAGCTTTTATGTCAAGGTCATTGATAACCATTAACAATCGTTCTTTCTCTTTTCTATATGCACCACTGTTGTTCCTAGCCCATCCTCGCAAGAATTGTCTAAGATGTCTAATCTTATACTGCCATCGTTCAATAGGTGACTCGCCCCTGTGTTCCTTCACCCATTCCCTTGTGATTAACTCAAGGAAATCCTCTCTCTCGAACCACGCCGTTTCAAAAGAGAAAAAATTCTTGTTCCCATGGTGAGCCGCCTCACCAGAGTCTACAAGAAGGGGTGTATGATCAGATATTCCCCTCTGTAACGCCTGCACCGTCACTAGAGGGAATTTTTGTTCCCACTCTATACTTGTGAGGACTCTATCAAGTTTTTCATAAGTCGGATTTGGAAGAGTATTATCCCAAGTAAATTGCCTCCCCGTGAGATCAATCTCTCGCAAGTCTAGGCTTTCAATGATCGCATTAAACATGAAAGACCATCGGCCATCAAAATTGTCATTATTTTTCTCTTCTTGTCTGCTAATAATGTTAAAGTCTCCACCAACGAGAATAGGTAAACTATCATCCCCACAAATCCTAACTAAATCTGCGAGGAAGTCCGGTTTTAGCTCTGGCTGCGCCGCCCCATACACAGCTACTAAAGCCCACCTGAACCCGTCAGCTTTCGACCGCACATGGAACTTAACTGCAAACTCCCCCCAGAATACATCTAGTACCTCCAGGGACTCACAGTTGACACCAAGGAGTATCCCGCCAGATCTTCCCTGAGGTGGCAGACAATGCCAATCAAAGTCAAGACCACCTGAGATAGTTCCAAGAAATTGTGAAGTGAAATTATCCCTACCAGTCTCAAGTAACGCAATAAAATCAAGTTTGTATTCCCGAGAAGCATCCGCCAAAAACCTACGCTTAGCCAAGTCCCTAAGACCTCTGCTATTCCAAAAAATATCTCTCATGAATCGTCATGGAATTTCTTCTTAAACTTAAGCCTAGCACTTCGACGCATCGCAGAAAGGCCATATACCTTTTTTTGCCGTTTATGCTTTGGTGCCTGAGGGAGGATCATACAGTCCGCGAGACTAGTATCCTCACGGAGATCTATAGGCGAAGATAGAGTGGCCGCATGCCCCTCCTCTTCCAACGTTTCCTCATGCAGAAGGTTCGCAGGAACCAGGTCCTCGCATAAACCCTCCAACTCACACATACCCAACTCATTAATCTCTCTTTCTTGCATACAGCCGCTAAATTTTTGAGCATATCCATTGCTCTATCTGTCTCTAAATCAAGAAGTTCATTGATAGAAGTAACTATTTCACGATTGTTATTACCTAACGAAATACCCAGATTATCCATCTTTTGTTATGGCGTGCAGCGATTGTCAGATGGGACAAAGGGCTTAGGCGGCATCTGCAGACCCTGCAAAGTTCCCAATAACATGTTTATCACCTTTGTCATCGATGTCCGGTTTCTTGGGTTCCATTGAATACACCACAGTGACACAATAGCCAGCTATCTCATTTTTACTTGCCCTTCTGGTGTCACTTTCAGAGTAAGCGCCAGTTCGTCTCCAGTCATTACTTTCTCATAGATCCACTCCTGGAGATATACCTGGTTCTGGATCCCAATACTTGGGTCTGAGTTCCTCCTCCCACTCACCATTTCTAACACTAGCATGCCAAAACTGTAAACATCTGACTTGTAGGATATCCCTCCAAAGTTCCTAGAGTATAGTTCTGGTGCGATGTAGCCCATAGTGCCTCTTGCTGCGGTCAAGGTAATGATGCTTTGGTCCCTTGCACACAACTTTGCAAGGCCAAAGTCTGAGATCTTTGGATTAAAGCTGTAGTCCAGTAAGATATTGTGAGGCTTGATGTCCAAGTGGAGGATGCGCTGATTGCATCCTTGATGCAAGTATTCTATTCCTCTAGCAATGCCTAGCATTTTTTCTGGTGCCAGGAGTTCTCGGGGAACAATGTAATTACCTGAGAATATATATTTCTCCAATGAATCTTTAGGCATGAATTCATAAATAATAGCCCTTCTTGTACCTTTAGAGCAAAAGCCAAGAAGGCGAACAATGTTTGTATGGTGGATTCTCCCGATAGTTGCAACTTCATTGATGAATTCCTGCCCCTCTCCATTAGAGTTCTCTAGCATCTTGATCGCCACAGGAAGTCCATTTGGTAGCTCACCTTTGTACACACTTCCAAATCCACCTTGTCCTAATTTATCCTTGAACCGTCTCGTTATCTTCTTTATTTCGGAGAAAGTGTACCTTGTGGGTTTTTATGTGCCATATGTCTTGAGGAACATTTCAACTTTCAAATGTATCTCTTCATTGTATCTTGTCTTTAGCGAAAGATAAAGAGCAGTGGCTACCATCAACAGAAGAACAACAAATGCGGCTGAAGATGATGTGGCTGAATACATGGAAATCAGTATGTTCATTAGGGTTGGAATTTATTGCTTTAGCGATTGTAATGGGGATGAGAGAATATAATTACTTTATAAGCAGCAGATATATACTTTATTTTCATATTTTCTTAATAAAAATAAAGTTTGGATTGGAGCTGTACCTGCAATGATTTTGACACGTGAACCTGCAAATACCAAAGAGGAGATTAAAATTTGATTGTTTATTTAGTACATAATAAGAAAATTAACTAATTAAGTTGAGAAAAGAAACATTGAATCCAACATTGATAATAGGCCAGTGGGGATGGGGCAGGATGGGGTGAGAAATATCAGAAGAAAGCTTCCATTACCAACTCTGGTAAGTGGTAACAGAGGAGTCTTTAGGGTCAATCAAGAATCATAAGACGGCAACTGCACCTGGGGTTCATGCGATGATTGGAGATGAGATAAGCCTCTTTGTTGGGGCTCGGGAGTTTTAGATGTTTTCTTTCTGAGCCAGGTTACTGCACAGTGACCTAGCCTTTCTTTTTCTCTACCTCTGGCTGCTTTCCCAGCCAATTTGTACATCTTTTTCCCTCTACTCAATGGAAAGGCAGAGCACCTGCCATTGTCCGTAAAAAAAAAAAGAATCATAAGGGTGGGTCCTGCTCAGTGGCTTCATTGGATTAAGGGTTATATCTCACCTTAAAGTCACAGTCTCACATATCTTGGCCTGTCACCCGTCAAAACACCCTCCTATTGTAGAAATTTCCTTCTTGTATATACCTTGCACTGCTACTGGCAACCAGATGTCACATTGGGGACACCCAGCCTCCCAGGTAAACTTTATGCAGGCATATCATGCATTTATTCATTTCTTGCTTTCGCTTCTTATATTTCTCACCATCAGGTGGTTCTTACTCTGTTCTTTGTGATATTTACTCCATTTTATATTCTTCACCATCCAAATCTTTTTTTTGCACAGTACCACATTATATCAGTATTAATACAGCTCATGCGGCATCAGGCTCTAGTACTTCATATCCCATCATAAGTATGGTAGCACAATAATGCCTGGAAGTGAATGCATGGTGATGGATTTGAGCTGCCTAACTATAACATGTTTTGAGTTTTCTGACATGAGTCAATGCTATTTGTCATATCAGACTGTTGGCTTGTCACTCCACTCCATTAGAACAATGCTGATAGCAATGCATATTTGTAGCATTACTAAGATTTCTAGTATGAGCTAGCATGTATTTTGGACTGAGTTTAGGCTAAATTGTTGCAACCTGATTTATCTTGGCAAGTCTCGGTACAGGGGGGGCGGGGTGCGGGGGAGGAGGGAAACTAGAAACAGAAACGGCTGTAACATGTTGGCTTGCGTCCAATAGCAACCACAGAAACTTGAAGTTCTTGGAATATGTTATAGGAATTCTGAAGTATATTACAACTGAGAGATCGCTTGTGTTTATCTCAAATGTGTTTTTGTCTGTCTCCATAATTATCATGAAAATGCTAAAAAATTATAGTAGTATACTGTCATATGTAGAGATGGCCATTCGCTAATTGATGAAACAAACCCTAATCATTGCCATAATTATCATGGAATACTTAACAATGGAGCTGCTTAATTTTTTCTTAATTTAATTTTGGACCACCCAAGTTTTTCTCCAATGTTTACAAATATGTGACCCATTTTGCTTCCTAATTTCAGAATGTACATGTGCTTATAATGTGTTTACTCAAGCTACCTACCCAAATGGTTTGTCATACTGTTTATACAAAATAGTTTGAAAAACAAACTTCTGAAAATGTCGCACAGTAGAAATTAATGATACCTTTATGAGGTTGAGACAAGCAGAATGTTTCGTTCTTTTGCGAGCTGAATGCGCGGCGTTGCCCGTTCTTCTCACATTTTTGGCACTCAGAGGGAATG
This sequence comes from Triticum dicoccoides, assembly GCF_002162155.2. Classification (NCBI taxonomy): domain Eukaryota; kingdom Viridiplantae; phylum Streptophyta; class Magnoliopsida; order Poales; family Poaceae; genus Triticum; species Triticum dicoccoides. The sequence goes on along the minus strand of NC_041383.1, from coordinate 770,338,488 downwards.
GATGACGGCTCCTGTTCACTCCAGTCGGCTGCTATGTCATAAAACTGGAGGGCTCCTTCAACACCATGCTTGGATGCTGACCCATAATATCCTGTGCCAAATATCGGGAGGGCGACATCTGATATGACCTTGCAGTCTAATGGAAGATAATACATGATAACATGAATGCATAAGTTGCCACCAAATACGAGAAGTGGGTTTTGTTGCTAAGGCAGGAGATTGGGCCGGCGATAGTATCGGCAGCTGAGGCAGAAGCATAGTAACTGCCTCTCTCGTCATAGACGGGATACTGAGTAATCCCGCTTGGTGTGAACTCCCTTGAGCAGCCTACAAGCCTTCCAGATCTGCTATAATGTGGAGTACAGTGGTGGCCAGTGTCAGCCGGTGGTGAACTTGTCGATATGAGATTCTGAATCATTGTGCACGCGGAGGTAAGCGGGGTGATGTTGAGGAGGGCACCGGTGTAATTTATGGCGTTGACATTGCATGGGCCAAGAAGTGGGTGAAGCATGATAGTGGATTGGCCTGAGCATGCTAGCTTCGCACATGTTGCACCGCAGGATGAAGATGTATTGCTGGAATCAAGCCGGAGTGGGAACCGGATCTCGGGTCCATCTTTGCTGCACCGGGACGGCGGACAGTTTCTGAAGAAATCTTGGTCATCCCAAGCTGCCGAAGCTGTGGCCATGTCGGCTCCATGGCTGACAAGGCAGACCACCAGGGCTGTGACAAGAAATATACTCATCCTTCTCCTTCTGCACTGTGGAGATGGATGAAGGTAATCCAGGTATTGTGATTACAAAGACATAAGAAGCATAAGAAAATCAGTAGTCTAAGTTGTGCTTGCCTGAGTAAGAACTTCCTCCGTCCGTGGATCAGTGCAAACCTCCTGTATGTTGTTTTCTAGTAGGTGACTGCATCGTTGTAGATAAGCTTTGTAGACTGCATCACTACAGTAGAATCCAAGACCTGACACTGACATGTAACAACCCCCTTGCCAAGTCACAGAGGCATATACCAGCACCCCTGCCTGATTATACTAACTAGGAGGAGTTAACAAGGATCATATACATATGGCAACATCCTCTTTATGATGACATATGGCAGCAGTGATGTGGATGTTAACCATCTCTGACCGGGTCATTCTACAGTTCTTTTTATTCCATCATCCCTTGTATATGTCGTGTTTGTTTTCACCCTTGTTTCCTTGCTGTCCATTAAACATGAGAAGAAAGCACGCAACAAAGCCAGAACAAGAGATAAACAGTTGACTATCGTCGATGCCTCCATGGTGGTTCCTGGTGCACTTCATGGTTGCAGTTCTTGCCGTGGATGTTCAGGGGCGACATGATATTACTCATAATAGCAGGTATGCCTGCGCTCCTTTCTCTTGCGGACATCTCCAAGATGTCCAGTACCCTTTCCGCCAGCAAGGAGATCCATGGTGGTGCGGTTCTCCATCATATGAGCTGACTTGCACCGATAGCAGTGCTACAATTCAGATCAACACAGGGACATACTTTGTCACTGAGATTGACTACAAGTATTCTTCCTTCTGGGTCGTGGACGCCAACTTGGACATGAGCAGCAGCTGCCCTCTTCCTCGTTGGGATCAACGCCCTTATCTACATGGCCTCCAGCAGTCCGACGGCTCCATCATATTTGACCCTTTTTTCGTTACGTGGGCTAGCTTTGTGAATTGTTCGCGGGTGGTCAGGAACAATAGTGACTACAAACCGGTCACTTGCCTGAACACGAGGTATTCTTTTGTCTATGTGTTGATTGACTATATTTCTGTTGGGAACCTTGAGCCTTCTTGCGGGTACTTGGCCATGGCTGCTTTGGGTGGTCGGAGCATGCGATACGGTAATGCAAGTCATGAAATTCTGGTAGAATCCATGAGGAGAGGATTTGCCGTTAGGTTTCCTTTCAGATATGAAAGGACTCCGGAGGATTTCAAGGGGTGCCTAAAGGATCGCTTTGTGTGAGTTTGAAATCTATACACCATGATTCTTTTCTGGAACATACTTATATGCTTGACTTTTCTACATTTTCTCCATTGTCTGCAGCCCACGCCCTGGATATTCAGTGGCTCGTCGTGTCTTACATTGGATTATGTCCATTTTGTTTGTCGACCTTGAATTCTTGAGTTGTGCATTTGGAACAACAGTTCCTTCCAATGAACATCTCAGCACACTAAGGTTTGCAACAGTATACTCCACAACAATATTGAAGTTGATTGCTGGTACGTTGATCGAGCTACATATACTAGACAGACGAGTAATTTCTTGGCGACCCCACGTAAAATTGTTCTATATTTGCAGTACTATGCAGGTTAGTGGTTGCTCCTCTGGTGGTACTGTTCTTCCTAGCCCACAAATACTGGAAAACAAGGATCACAATCGATGCGGTTGAGAAGTTCCTACGGATGCAACAAATGGTCGGCCCGACAAGGTATGCCTATACGGATATTGTCGCAGTAACAAGCCATTTCAGAGACAAGCTGGGCCAGGGAGGCTATGGCTCTGTGTACAAGGGCGTTCTACTCCCGGGCGATGTCCATGTGGCCATCAAGATGCTAGATGGTAAATCCAGCTGCGATGGAGAAGATTTCATCAGTGAGGTCTCCACCATCGGCAGGATCCACCATGTCAATGTGGTGCGTCTGGTCGGGTTCTGCTCGGAGGAAATGAGGAGGGCGCTAGTCTACGAGTATATTCCCCATGGTTCTCTGGACAAGTACATCTTCTCGGCCGAGAAGATTTTCTCCTGGGACAAGCTCAATGAAATTGCCTTGGGCATTGCCAGGGGGATCAACTACCTGCATCAAGGATGCGACATGCAGATTCTGCACTTCGACATCAAGCCGCACAACATCCTTCTTGACAGCAATTTCGTCCCAAAGGTTGCCGATTTCGGCCTTGCCAAGCTATACCCAAGGGACAACAATTTTGTGCCGTTGAGCGCCCTACGGGGAACCATTGGGTACATAGCTCCTGAGATGATATCCCGGAGCTTCGGCGTCATATCAACCAAGTCTGACGTTTACAGCTTCGGGATGCTGCTGCTGGAGATGGCCGGAGGATGGAGAAATGCCGACCCGGGAGCGTCGAACTCAAGCCAGACATTCTACCCGTCGTGGGTGTATGACCGGCTAACCAAACAGGAACTGGGTGAGATACGTGCTGAGATGCATGAGTTGGAGAGGAAGCTTTGTGTTGTTGGGCTTTGCTGCATCCAGATTCAGTCTCATGATCGGCCGGCGATGAGCGAAGTCATAGGGATGCTCGAAGGCGGCGTGGATGGCCTGCAGTTGCCTTCGAGGCCATTCTTCTGTGACGACGGGCAGACCCCTGTAGCGGAGTCTTATGATTTCTGCTCTGGGCTGACTGCCATTTCAGAGGAGCATGAGTGAAATTTTGCCTATGTTCGATGTCAATTATTACTACCGAGGCGACGAGCATGTGAAAATTTTCAGTAATGGTTGTTCTGGAGCAAAAGAATGTGAATTATCTACTTTCTTTTTCGTGGTTGGACCATTTTTCTTTTGAATGTTATCCGAAATTCAATCATATCAAGTGCAACATTTCATTTGACCTCCGAAATCTTAGGATGATCTCCCTTGCGAAAAACGTGTGAACTGTTTTTTTTTTTTGAAGAAAAACATACATCAGCAAATTACAAAGGAAGAATGTATATGCAAAATACGATGAGCTGTTGGCGAGAACCCTTTGTACTCCTGGTTGGGTTGCCAGTGTCCTAGCTCCTGATGGCACATCTGTCTGTGCAACCCAGCTGAAGAAGCGTGGCACTGTTGGCGCGTGTCACCTGACAAATGATAATTCAAACTAAAAGCTTCATATCTCCGAGTCCGGTACTCCTTGTACTCTGGACCCAATTGCGCTACAAGAAATCGTTGTACTCTGGGCCCAATTGCGTGGCACTGTTGGCGAGAACCCCTTGTACTCTGGGCCCAATTGCGCTACAAGAAATCGGTCACAAGTTAAAACGCACTAGGGCCGAGGGCGTGCTCCTTAAATTAGATTTCGAGAAAGCATATGATCGCGTGAACTGAGAGTTTGTGCGAGAGGTCTTCCTCAAAAAGGGTTTTGAGGCAGGTTTTGTGCACCGCATCATGCACCTCGTGTGTAGTGAGCACACGGCGGTTACTATCAATGGCACAATGGGCAAGTTTTTCCATAACAAACGGGGTCTCCGGCAGGGAGACCCAAGCTCGCCTCTCATTTTTAACTTTGTTGCGGATGCCTTGGCGGCCATGATTAACAAAGCGCGAGTAGTGGGTCACGTTAAAGGGCTAGTGCCCCACCTCATCCCTGCTGGGGTTACGCACTTGCAATACGCAGATGATACGATGCTCTTGTTCGAGCCCAACGATCACAGCATAGCTACCATCAAGCTACTGTTGCTCGCTTTCGAGATTTTATCGGGGCTTAAGATCAACTTTTTGAAGAGCGAAGTGATCACCATCGGGGTGGATGATCCTGAAAGGGCTCGGAATGCCAATCTACTTAATTGCAGGCTGGGGAGCTTCCCGATTAAGTACCTTGGCCTCCCTATCTCGACCAAGAAACTTTCCATTGCGGAATGGGAGCCTCTATATGGGAAGGTCGCAAATCGGGTGAGCCCTTGGAGGGGAAGGTTTATGTCCTCGGCGGCATGGCTTATTCTCACTAACTCGAGCTTGTCCTCCCTCCCGCTCTTCACAATGGGAATGTTCTTACTAGAGGATGGGGTTCATGCTAGATTCGACACACCGCGCTCTCGGTTCTTTTGGGAAGGAGCTGGGACCAAGTGCAAATACCACTTAGTGAAATGGGCAGCGGTTTGTAGGCCAAAAAAAATCGGTGGGCTGGGTGTTATGAACTCTAAACTCATGAGCGTGGCCCTGCTTACGAAGTGGTGGTGGCGTCTGGCCCAAAATGAGTCGGGACTCGGGGCCGACATCCTCCGGGCTAAATATTTCCCGGATGGGAATTTGTTCAACGCTAAGAGCAACAGTTCGGCCTTTTGGAATGGGGTCCAAGCGGTGCGGCCAGCTTTCACAGTGGGTGCGCAATTCTGTGTGAACGATGGCAAGTCCACACATTTCTGGCTCGACCATTGGTGGGGTTAGGGACCGCTGCGGCACTCCCACCCGGAACTGTACCAACTGGCAACGGACACCAACATTTTGGTGGCCGATGCGCTACGTGTCTATCCGCCTGCTATCTCCTTTATTAGGACACTAGACACGACGGAGGCCTCCAGCTGGGACTTGTTGGCGGCTGACTTGGATGGATTGACCCGTAGTAATGGGGCGGACACGATACGTGGAAGTTGACCTCCTCCAAGAAGTTTACGGTCAAGTCCTTATACGACAAGCTTTCCGAGGGTACTACCTAGACATAGCTAGGGGGCTATGGAAGGCCGGTATACCTCTCAAAATCAAGATCTTCTTGTGGCAAATGTTTCGAAACCGCTTACCAACTCCCGTAATGTGGCCAAACGCAATGGGCCGGCAGATGGAACATGCACCACTTGCGGTTTAGGGGAAAACGCAAACCATGTTTTCTTTGGATGTGCGCGCGCTAGATTTGTGTGGAGTGCGGTTAGAGACACTTTCAAACAAAATTGGAATCCACAGTCTAGCCACGATTTCCTTTCTATCTTAACGGCGCAGCGTGGGGCTAATGCCAGGATAGTTTGGCGATGCGTTGGGGCGCTGCTTTGGTCCCTTTGGTCGGTCCGGAACAAAATTACGATTGAGCACAATTCCCGGCCCACCCCGCTGATATCATCTTCAAATGTCACATTTTCCTTCAGGTATGGGCGCCTTTGGGGAAGAAGCATGACGAGGACCGCTTGAAGGAGACTATGGAGCTGATCAAGATGACCATAGTGAAGGCGCAATAAGATGGGACGACTGCGTGACCATGGGTTTCTTCCTTTAAGCTATCTATCTTCTTGAGGCTCCGCTTTTGTGAACTAGACCTAATGTATGTCCCTTCCTAGTTATATTCGGAGCCTACGGTTCGAAGACTGTTTTATTTGGTTTGTAAGACTTTAGTTTGTGTGGATGCTGCCTGATGGCTTTATTAATTTAAAGCCGGACGCCTCTAGTGTCTATGTTTAAAAAAAAAATATCTCCGAGTCCGGTTAAGTTATAAATTTCTTAGAGATGCCCTAAGCGCAAAACGGATCTGTGAACCTGCATGATCCTGACTCCTGAGGTACTGCACCTTTTGGAAGAACAACTATACTAGGCATCCCTGTCGGGTGTCATTACAGTTTTTATTGGCGTTATCCCTACTCTTATAAAAAATTAAGTTGGTGATGATGGTGTGACTGCCATCTTGCAATATAGACCGTCTGATCTATATCTGACGGATAGAAAGCAAACTATGGCAATTTTGCAAAAGGATACCCGCACCTCTCTCGTTCATCCTTATCTCCCACAACTTTATTATTGAGTAATTAAAAAAGGAAGCCTCTGGAACAATTGGCATGGTGGCCGCTACCGGCATCGTCCATCCCCATGCCTCCGCTAGGTCCGACCACCGATTAAAAAATGCATCTTGATGGTTCGTGCAATGCACGGGCATCTTGCTAGTAAGAGCCAAAATTGAAGTTGCTAATTTATTGCGCACAAAGCGGAGGTCAAAAGACCCTAAAACTTGGTTACAATTACACTGGCTATTTTTCATGAAGAACAAGCTACTTTGGTGTTCAAAAGTGGCCCTGCTAAATAAAGGGGAGCCCCCAATTTTTTATGAAAAAAAGCAGAGCAGACAGGAATTTAACATTTGGGAGTAAAATCACAACAATATCAAGAAGACTAAAGACATGTTATTTAGCGAAGAACTTCTGTCAACAAAGAAGAACTTCAAACCACAATACAAGGATCATTGTTCTGGAAATCTGAGCAATATGATGATCACCCTACAGAGATAAAGGAAATGTTATATTGTGTGGCAGTCCTTGGCAATATATATCAAGTGAAAGAGTGTAAGAAAAGGCGGCTAGGGTTTCTACCTCCCGTCGGCGGCGCCGCCGATCTCCCACGTCTCCTGTGGCCTTAGGGCCATGGGTGTGCGGTGGATCCCGACCCTTGCCCGCGGTAGGGCTCCGTTTTCAGGTACTTCTTCAAGTTTTTGTTAGGGTTTGTGTCCTGCTCAAGAAGACGAGACAGCGGCGGCTTCTTGAAGATGAAATAAGGTTCTCCCCGCCTAGCTCCCTTCCCAATGGTGTGTCTAGCATCTTCGGAGGGCGTGTGGAGGTGTGTCTCCGGCGGATCTCGCGAGATTTTGGTCGGTGATTGTCTTTGGTGGATCTGCTCGGATCCGGTCTTTGTTCGTCTTTGTTCATGTGTCTTCAGGTTGGATCCTTCCTATCTAAAATTCTCCTCATCGGCGGTGGTTGCTGTTCTGGGGCGTTGGTCCTATGGGACCTTAGCAAGACGACTTCCCAACTGTCTACTAAGTTGTGCCCGGCTCCGGCGAGGGAGGGGCGATGACGGCGGCGCGCCTTCAGCTCACTTCAGTGCTTATAGTCGTCGCTAGGTGGTCTATGAATCTGGATGTATTTTTTATTATTTCTGGTGTTCGTTGTACTATCATGATCGAAGATGAATAGATCGACAATTTCCCGAAAAAAAAAGGCGAGGAAAACTACCAAAATATTTTTTTGTCAAATAAAGTGCAATTGCCAAGGAGCGCATGCACCCTAGGTGATATGATCTCCCTTAAAGCAAAGAAGAAATAAGATTTCAGTAATGCATGCTGTTTCTAGGAACCGCCTAAGCATACTTATTATTATCTTGTAAGCCAAACCAAGATTTGACACAATGTACTAATATTAGTTACTTCTCTCAGAAGTGACACAATGTACTAATATTAGTTACTTCTCGCAGAAGTTACAATATAGAGAACAACATCTCTTTGCAGGTTGCTTAACAAATGGCGAATGGTTAACTACTGGAGAACAACATCTCTTTTCTCCATGCCGCTATGACACCATGACACTAAACCCTGAATCACAAGTCTCTGTCACCCTCAACTTCATGCTTATAAATAGTGGTTATGTTCTCGCAGTCGGATTATGCTTTTGAGAGTTCAAATCATCTAGGCTGCGCCCACAAACCGAAATGGGACCAACACAGGATTGCATCTGATTTGATCACACACTTTCCACCAAACTTGTAGATCATGCAACACCAATTCAAGGATAGCTGGGGCACGAGGTCATCCCTTATCTGAATATGCTTTTGAGAGTTCAAATCATCTAGGCTGTAGGCTGTACCACACACACCGAAGTGGGAACAACACGGGATTGTATCTGATCTGAGAACACAGTTCTCACCAAACTTGTACGTACATGATGTAGCACCAATTCAGGGAGAGCTGGTGCACGAGGTCATCCGTTTGCCTTCTCTGGTGCAGGATCACTTGCCTCCGCTTGGCCGCTAAGGTCTCACCAGAGGGAACGACATGTGACCACTGGCGGAGCTTAGGCAAGGCCAAATGGGCCATGGCCCGCCCAGCTCTGCAGCTTTTTCTCACAATATAGCTAGCCCATGGGTTGTAGAATGCCAGCTAGTAGTAATTCCTTGCAGCCTGGCCCATTCAGCCCGCCCAGCTTTTTTTTGGCAAGCTCCGCCACTGCATGTGACCACTGTGTGAATCTTACGATAGAGAGAGAGAGACGTGAGAGGCAGAGGAGACCTGAATCAGTGAGATTATAAATAAACCGAGTGGGTCTAAAATTAAACCTTCGGCTTACAAAAAAATACGTAGGTACTCAGCAGTCTTTCCAAACATATCTGACTCAGCGACACTGGAACCTTTGGCGGTCAGAGAGGGCCTAAGCTTAGTTTATCCCTAGGGCCTGATCGCCATGTTTGGTTTGGCCGGTCTGATGGTCTTTCTTTCGTCTCTGCAAAAATTGTGATGGTTTAATAAAAAGCTTCGGAGTTTGCCAAAAAAAAAAACCTAAATATTCATTTTACCCTCAAAAAAGAAAACCTGCATATTCATTTTTCTCTCAAAAAAACCCGAATATTCATTCCACTAGCTTTCCGAGAAGTTTAACCTAAATCACCTCCATGAAAGAGCTTTTTTTAACACAATGCAGACTCAGATGCTTATACATACATACACTTATCTTTATAAACATACGCATGCACACCCTGCCCCAATGAGCACATTCGAGATACTGAGCCGACACATCATCTATCCATCATCCACCAAGAAATGTTTGACAACTACTTATGTGTCACAGGGCGAAAGTTTCCTGCCTGAAAACACAGAACAATCACTGAGATATTCTATCAATGCATCTATACATATTGTTTTTGTTCATCATCCAATGATAGGTCCATGTTGTGTAAATGTCAGCATGCGAAGTAAGCATATTCCTACGGTAACGATGTTGATTACAATTGACTTGTGCGAGCTAGGAAGTAGAAAAGTGAAAGATGCATCTAAGTACAATTATACATTGTCATGCCATCATGGTACATCACCAAAAAAAAATTGTGGATCTTTATTGTCAAATGTACCAAATTTTATCTGATACAAATCAAAATTGTTGGTACAAAATGTGATGAAAATTGGTGAAAAATTTCAATATGAATGCTGATTGCCCTAGTATTTTGTTATTTTATCATTTCAAAATGGTGCCTGATCCTGTTTTCCTAGTATGGTAATGGAAAAAAAACGTTATGAATATGGAGTATGTTTTTTTAAGGAAAACAGTATGGTAATGCTCCACTACAATTTTTATAATATATATCTATATCTGTGTATTTATACCTAATAATAAAGGGACTATTGATTCAGGCGGTACGTCATGAAAATTGTCCCTCAAGTTGCAAAAGATTACCCACCAATGTCACATATAAGTGATTAAAAGAATGTTTTACACGGGGAAACCCCTGCCTGGGCCGGCCATGCAGCAAGGACCTGTCACATATATGTTCTGCACGCTGGGAGAAGGCGCAGCGCGCCTGTTTTGGCTGGCCCATATCCGAGCGGCCTGTTTTTTATTTCTTTTATTTCCTTTTTACATTTTCGTTTTTTATACTTAAATAATTTGAGACTAAAAAAAGTTCCGATAATTATAAAAACATAAGAATTATGAAATAAGTTTTTCAACAAATTATAAAATGTTTATGGATTCAAAAAATGTTTGAGATTTTGTAAAAAAAGGTTGGCTTATTCAGAAAATGTTTATAATTTTGAAAACAAATGTTTAAAAAAATGTTCATGATTTAAAAAAAATTCACATACTAAAAAATGTTAATGAAATGGAACAAAATTTCGCCAATTAGAAAATATTCATGCATGGACAAATATCCTAAAAATTTAAGAATTGTTCGTGACTTACTAAACAGTTTATTCATTCATAAAATCTTCGCCAATTCAAAAATAATCATTCATTTCAAAAAACGTTTATTAAATCAAAAAAATCGTAAATTTCAAAATTTGTTCCACCAATTTCCAAAAAATATTCGTCGATACTAGAAATGTTCGCCAGTTCAAGAAAATTGTTTAAAAAATGTTCACTATTTTAAGAAAAATGTTTGCAAATAGTATAAAATGTTCATGAATTCAAAAAATATTCTTGAATCTACAAAATGTTCAAAAATTTGTAAATGTGCTCATAAATATGAAAAATGTTCATGATTTCACGAAATTAAGAGTGGTAGTGTATCTCGGTGATGCAGCAAAATATGGTCATCATCATCGGAGATTATGATTTCTTTTTTCCGTTGTAATGCATGGGCCCTTTTGCTATGCTAGTCAATATAAAAAGACCCAAAGGGGAAGATCCAACTAATCTCAGCCAGTTCTAAAAAACATCTAATCTTAGTCATCAAACCAGGTCAATCAAACGACCTAGACTACTCCAATGTCGAGCACTCAACATGTTTAGCGTGTAATTAATATTATTTCAAATATAACGCTAATCACATAATTAACATGTGGATAATATCCTACCTAATATCCACATGCAATTGGTATAATAACTAATATTGAGGTGTCACGTACACATCTATCTATTTTTGTGAATGCTAAAAACTATTATTTTTCATATGACAGAAATATAGTTTACAAGTAGATGAAAAATACATTCAAGAATTAACTCATCCCAAAGACCAGAAGATCTAGGGCTAAAAGTGTGTCTACCTAATTCATCTGCTACTTGATTTGCTTCTCGGTGACAATGTTTGAATGCGATCTTTGCAAGGTCCTTCTTGGTGACAATGTTTGAATGTGATTTTTCCAAGGTCCAAAGCCATCTGCTTACATTCCATAAAGTGTTTTGGGTGACTCTCTGTTGGTTTTCCAATATTTGAGAACTTATAGAAGTGGACTTAGGTCAGGCGGAGCCTCGAGGGGCTCACAAGGCACCCATGTTGCCTTGTCGTCTCCTCATACGTTCTATGGTATCCTCCCGAAGCTACCAGAGTCTCTTATGTCCAAAAAAAGTTAAAAAGTTTCATAGTGTTTGGACTCCATTTGTTACCAATTTTCTGGAAAACTAAAGACAGGCAAAAAACAACAACTGGTACTGGTCACTAGGTTAATAGGTTAGTCACAAAAAATGATATAAAATAGCATATAAAACATCCCAGATTGATACTATAATATCATGGAACAATCAAAAATTATAAATACATAGGAGACATATCACGCACCAAGGTGTGGGCTCCACCCCAAACCCAGCCACACCATATGGTGGATTGGCCACCAAGCCTATGGTGGCGCCCCACTAATGGGCCATTAGGGTTCATGCGACTGCTACCCACTTGGGACTTGCAAACGGGACTAGCTCATGGCACCCTGAAACATTCCGGGAGGCTACAGAAAATTCTAGAACCTTCCTGAGCCTTCCGGTGGTACTTTTTATGGTTCCAATTTTTCTGTTCACCAAATCGCTTTTTGTTTTCTCTGAAATACTTCCGATTTTCTTTGGAACACTTTCGGTTCTCTCTCCGTAACACTTTAGCTATTGTTGAAACTTTTCTGGTTCATTTTTCATTTGCTCCTAACTCGTCTAGTACTCAACAAATCGATGACCTTTAAGCTTGTGAACCCCCATGTCTGATAAAGTGTAGATATGACATAGAACTCCTTCCTGTCAATGATCAATAGTGGAACCAGGAACATATGTATTGATCCCTACACCCACACAAATTAATATCGAGTGAACTTGTTGTTCCCATGTGCTATTACTTTTGCCTTGCAATACTAGCCCGAAGCGAGACTTATCAGTATCCACATGAAGAAACACTTGACCATTATACCAAGTTATCATCGTTACCCGTTTTGTACTCTTTTCTTGTTTTCGTATTCTGGCATCCTTGTGAACATGTCACGTCGTGTCTTGCGAGGCGATTATTGATACAGTAATACCGAGAGGCCCCTAGGGAATATCTCTCCACCGTCGAAGGAAAAAACCATGTCTTAAGCTATCAAGTCCGTCCTCATACATTTCTGTTGGGGAACATAGCAATAATTCAAAAAAATTCTACGCATCACCAAGATCAATCTATGCAGATTCTAGCAACAAGAGAGGGAGAGGATGAGCATCTTCATACCTTTAAAGATCGCTAAGCGGAAGCGTCACTAGAATGTGGTTGAGGGAGTCGTACTCGCAACGATTCAAATCGCGGAAGATCCGATCTAACGCCGAACGCACGGCGCCTCCATGTTCAACACACGTACAGCCCGGGGACGTCTCCTCCTTCTTGATCCAGCAAGGGGAGAGGAGAAGTTGAGGGAGAGCTCCGGCAGCACGACGGCGTGGTGGTGGAGCTTGCAGTTCTCCGGCAGGGCTTCGCCAAGCACTACTGAGGAGGAGGCGGAGTTGGAGAGGGGAAGGGCTGCGCCAGGGGCAAGGGGTGAAGCTCCCATGCGCCTCCCCACTATATATAGGGGTGGAGGGGGCTGGTTTCTTGCCCTCCAAGTCCATTGGGGCGTTGGCAAAGGTAGGAGGAAAGAATTCCCATCATTTCCTTCCCCACCGATTGTTATCCCCCCATTTTAGGGATCTTGATCTTATCCCTTCGGGATATGATCTTATTCCTTCTAAGGGGGGATCTTGGTGTGCCTTGACCAGGGGTGTGGGGCCTTGTCCCCACTACCCACATTCATGTGGGTCCCTCCATGTAGGTGGGCCCCACTCCAAAACCTTCTAGAACCTTCCCGGTACAATACCGAAAAATCCCGAACATTTTCCGGTGGCCAAATTGTGTTGGGGAACGTAGCAGAAATTCAAAATTTTCCTACGAGTCACCAAGATCTATCTATGGAGAGACTAGCAACGAGAGAGAAGAGAGTGCATCTACATACCCTTGTAGATCGCTAAGCGGAAGCATTCAAGAGAACGGGGTTGAAGGAGTCGTACTCGTCATGATCCAAATCACCGGAGATCCTAGTGCCGAACAGACGACACCTCCGTGTTCAACACACGGGCAGCCCGGTGACGTCTCCCATGCCTTGATCTAGCAAGGAGAGAGGGAGAGGTTGGGGAAGACTCCGTCCAGCAGCAACACAACGACATGGTGGTGATGGAGGAGTGTGGCAATCCTATAGGGCTTCGCCAAGCACCATGGGAGAGGAGGAGAAAGAGAGGTAGGGCTGCGCCATGGAGAGGTGGAAGCTCTTGTGTATGACAGCCCCAATACCTCAAGTATATATAGGGGAGAGGGAGGGGGCGCAGCCCCCGCTAGGGTTCCCACCCCAAGGGGTGCGGCAGCCCCTAGATCCCATCTAGGGTGCGGCCAAGGGGGGAGAGGGGGAAACTTGCCCCCCAAGCAAGGTGGGGCGCCCCCTCCCCAAACCCTAGGCGCCTTTGTCACTCCCAATATGCGATACTATCCTAAAGAGACTCGAATGTCCTACCAAGGATAGAACCGCATATTGAAACACTTTTGCAAGGTGGATATCATTACATCAACATTACATAATAGATGGGGATACATACAAAAGGCATACAATGCCACACGAATACAACATCATCTCATATACAAGATCAACATCCGACTACGGATGAAACATAAACAGAAACTCAAACGACATCCACCCTGCTAGCCCAGGCTGCCGACCTGGAACCTATCCCCTGATCGAAGAAAAAGTAGAAGAAGAACTCCAAAACAAGCAAACATCGCTCCCGCGTCATGATCATCGCATAACCTGCACCTGCAACTGTTGTTGTAGTAAACTGTGAGCCACGAGGACTCATCAATCCCATTACCATGGGTATCAAGACTAGCAAAGCTTAAAGGGAAAGGAAGGGGTAAAGTGGTGAGGTTGCAGCAGCGACTAAGCATATATGGTGGCTAACATACGCGAATAAGAGCGACAAGAGAAGCAAGCGGAACGGTCGTGAAGCTAGCAATGATCACGAGGTGATCCTGAACTCCTACTTACGTCAAACATAACCCAAAAACGTGTTCACTTCCCGGACTCTGCCGAAAAGAGACCATCACGGCTACACACACGGTTGATGCGTTTTAATTCGGAGCTAGTGTCAAGTTATCTACAACCGGACATTAACAATTTCCCATCTGCCACATAACCGCGGGACGGCTCTCGAAAGTTTATACCCTGCAGGGGTGTCCCAACTTAGCCCAAGATAAGCTCTCGCGATCAACAAAGGATATTCCTTCTCCCAGGAAGACCTGATCAGTCTCGGAATCCCGGTTTACAAGACATTTCGACAATGGTAAAACAAGACCAGCAAAGCCGGCCGATGCGCCGACAATCCTGATAGGAGCTGCACATATCTCGTTCTCAGGGCAACACCGGATGGGACATCCTACGAGTAAAACCAGACCTCGAGTTTCCCCGAGGGGGCCCCGCAGTCTACTCGGTTCGGACCAACA
>NC_041383.1:770287990-770323249 GCF_002162155.2 Triticum dicoccoides | reverse complement strand
GGGGGGGGCTAAAATAAAGATGACCCTCGGGTTAATTACTCCCAAGGGAAATGTAGGTGGTGGTGAGGCAAATGGTAAAACCAAGGTTGGGCCTTGCTGGAGGAGTTTTATTCAAAGCGAACTGTCGAGGGGGTCCCATAAATCACCCAACCGCGTTAGGGACGCAAAATCCGGGAACATAACACCGGTATGACGGAAACTAGGGCGGCAAGAGTGGAACAAAACACCAGGCATAAGGCCGAGCCTTACACCCTTTACCAAGTATATAGATGCATTAATAATATAAGAGATATTGTGATATCCCAATCATAATCCTGTCCACCATGGGGCAATCTTCAACTTCACCTGCAACTAACAATGCTATAAGAGGGGCTGAGCGAAGCGGTAACATAGCCAAGCAATGGTTAGCTAGGAAGGGTGAAAAGGTTAGAGGCTGACATGACAATTTTGGAAGGCTTGAGGAGCAAATGATAGGTAACGCAGCAAAGCGATAGAACGAAGCAACTAGCATAGCAATGATAGTAGTGAGATCCAAGGTGACGGTCATCTTGCTTGAAATCCCGCTAGGAAGAAGAACGAGTCCATGAAGAAGATGAAGCCACGAAGACGAACCAAGCGTAGACGAACGAATCCTCACGATCGCAACGAAACGGGAACTATCGAGAAGAAGCACACAACATAGTAAACACACCACACATAGACAAGACATGATGCACAACAAGCATGATGCATGACAAGGCTACATGGAGCTACTCATGGCAAAAGATGATGCATACTAGACCAACACATCAAAGCAAGTTTATATGATGCCGGAAACAACATAGAACAATTCCGGTAAGTCCTCATATGCAAGTTTCAAAGTTGGTCCAGATCTGAACAAACATTAAGTTGAAGTTGTTAAACAGCAAGTTAAACAGCACCAAGATGATCTACACGTGATTCTAGTCAAGTTACATATAAAGTTCATTTAGTTCGGAGCTACGACCTAGAAGATATGAGCAAAACAAGTTAAGCATGGCATTGATGCAAAATGCATACAAACATCAAGCAAACACCTCAAAACAAGGATGCAACATGATAATATGAAACTTAAAGCAAAATCAAGCAAATTTCATATAGAGCACACTCAAAACGGAGCAACGGTGCAACACATACACTCTATACAAGTTTAAAGGACAAGCTGTCCAAAATAGCAACTAGGCATCTAGCAAGCATCAAAACAATATGCTACAGCACCTCAATATAAGAACAAAAGGCATGGACTTGATGTACAGGTAAAGCATGACAAAACATGAACACTGAGCTATCTCCAGAAAACACGATAACATGCTCAAAAGGACATGGCAAGATTGCAAATAATATCAGTTTCAGACTTATCAGAAAATAACATCAGGTTGCAATGTTTAGAGCTATCAAACAATATGTTACGGAAACTTATCATGGCAAACAAAGGCATGGAATGAATCTACTAATTGCATAGAACAGAAGTCCTTTACTGACCATGAGCCAAAAGGGCACATAAAATATGATGGCACCCATGTAAACATAGCAAGTGATATGACAGATTCATACATGGCAGGAACAACAATAAGTAGGCATGTTGGTGAGCTTGTACCACTCACCACAGAGCATTACATGGCATGGAAAGGTAACCAACAGTAAGAATACATGTTTGTGAAGCTAAGCATGGCAAGGGAAAGTTCATAGGGTGCACGGATCACTAACAACAATCATGGCAACATTGAACTTAATGTTAACAGGCTAACAACAACATTATTTAGCAATTTGAGAGCGAGATTACAACAAGCTACAGCAGGCTATAAGTGCAAACAGGGGCATGGATGGATAGATCATGACATGTATAACAAATCATCCTTAGTGAACATCTCCAGATTATACATAGAATGACTTGTAGCAGCAGGTTTACATAGCATCATGACATAGCAGATTCAGACTAGCAAAACAGCAACAACAAGTACCCTACTTCACGAGCTCGATGCACTCACTACAAGACTCCCAAAAATACATGGATGGCACCACTGTGAATATGGCTTGACATAGTTCAAAACACATGTAGAGCTCTTGCTCATAGGATGCAAACACAAAATGCAATGAAAAAGACATTTCATCAAGTTCTGTTAACAGATAGTAGTTAACATCATATAGCACTCTTGCAACGATGATTAGGGCATCTAGATGAACTCAAACAAGCATGGCACAATGGAACAAAATGAAGAGCATCCCATGGTGAACATTTTGATATATCGTGCAGGCAAAACTGAACGGTATGCTAGGAGATATGATGCGATGAACATGGCATGATAAAGTTGCAGATTCGGGGACTTAGTGAAAAATTACCCAGGCGAAAAGGGGATCCAGATCGGGGGAGCTCCATTCCTCGTACAGGACGACTCCGCTGGAAGTCAACGGCGATGGTGGGCTGGCGTGGGGCTCCGGTGGGCACAGGGAAGGCCGGGAATGGGTCGATCCGGGCATGGGGCCTCCGGATCCGGTGGCGGAAGGGGTCCTCGGAGTCCGGTTGGTCGGCGACGAGTAGAGGCATGGCGGCGGTCTTCGGGCGCCATGGCCATCGGGGAGCTCCTACAGGGAGCACGGGGAGCGACTAGGTGAGAGGGAGAGCAGAGGAGGGAAGGAGAAGGAGGCGGGACGGGGCGGCGCTGGCCTGGGCGGTCGCTGGCGGCCGGCGGCGGCTTGCTCCGGCGAGCGGAGGAGGCCCTGGATCGGGATCCATCCGATCCAGATGAGCGAAGTAGCGGGGAGACGGCGGCGGGCTCGCGGGCGCTCGGTTCGGGCCCCGATCTGGGCTCGGCGGGCTGCGCCCGGGCTTGGCGGGCCTGCGGGGAAGTGGGGGAGCTGGGGAGGCGAGGTGGCGCTCGGGGATTGGGTGCAGGCGGCGGCGGGAGCGACGTGGTAGCGCGCGATTCGTCGGGAGCGGCGGGCGGACACGTCCGGCGCGGGATGGACATGTCCGGCGGCGAGAGGTGGAAGAAGACTAGGGTTCATCCGGGATTTTCGGAGGGCGGCACAAATATATAGGTAGAGGGAGCTAGGAGAGTTCAAATGGAGAGCGGTTTTCGGCCACGCGATCGTGGTTGAACGACCGAGAGCATGGAGTGGGTTAGGATGGGTTATTGGGCTGCTTTGGAGGGGTGTCGGGCTGCACACAAAAGAGGTTTGTACGGTTCCCCGGTTAACTGTTGGAGTATCAAAGGGACTCCAAATGGAACGAAACTTGACAGGCGGTCTACCAGTGGTGTACCAAGGAGACTTGGCAAGCCTCGGTCCATTCCGAGAATGTTTAACACCCGCACACGAAAAGAGGCAAAAGGTGGCGCCGGGGGACATAGGAGTGTCGGATTGCAAAATGGACAACAGGGAAAATGCTCGGATGCATGAGACGAACACGTATGCAAAATGAAATGCACATGATGCCATGGCAAAGTGCGACACGCAAGCAAAAGACATGGCAATGAAGGCGAATAACTGGCGGACACCTAGCGCATCGAATCCGGGGCGTTACAACACTCCTCCACTAACAAGAGATCTCGTCCCGAGATCTTTGGACCGAGACGGAAGGGAAAAGGAATGAGGTGAAACAAAATGCAAGAGAAGAAGCAAAGAATCGAGAGAACTCGAGAAGAAGAGAGGAACAATGAGAATGGCGGGAATCGAAAGCTAACGGAATCAGATAGACTATGAAACCACTCCGGTTAGGACGAGATAAGAAACGAATAAGACTGAAAGGATTTAGGCAGCACTCCGGCTGAACATGGAAAGAGTTGGAACTGAGATTGACAAAATGGAACGATAGTTTACGAGAGGAACAACACAATGCCTCCGGAAGAATTGAAAAAGTTGAAAGAAAAGAACGGAGAAGAAGATTACATCTTCTACCATGAATGAACTAGAAAGCAACCTTAGAAGAAAGGATTGAATGGAGTTGTTGGAAATTCAACAACAAAAGAATATGCTTGTTGTGGACTTATGGATAACATCTCAAAATATGAGGTGATCTCCGACCACAAGCGGAAAAGATTAAATAGCTGAGAAGAACGAAGAAATGCAAAACTCCACTTCAAAAGAATACGGAGAACTAATTACACTTCGAGACGCGAGAAGAAAAGCTACTTGAAATCCACCAACAAGAATCTTGATGAACTCTTGAAGAATGAATTAAATCATGAAGAACCACCGTGAAGAACTCCGGTGACAAAAGGATGATGAGATAGAATAAAGGATGAAAGAATAAGTTGAGCCTTGCGATGATTTAGATGGAGGTTCCGACGAAATGGCCGAGGAAATTTGAACTCCGGAAAAGAAAAGATGAAAACACTTGGAGCTAGAATTTATTCACCAAGAACAAACTCCGAAGGAAGGGATTAAACACTTGGAGGAAATAAGAATAAGATTTATTGTATGCTTACCCTTCATCAACTTAGATTGATGACAAGCAATGGATTTAGCATACTACTTATTCTTCTTGAAAAGGGATTGAGAAGTGACATATCGCAAACTTGAGAAGGTCTTCACGAATCACCGGTAGGATTGAAAAGAACGAATGAATTAATATGATAATCAAAGAAAAAGAATCTTGAACGAACCACCGTAAAAATTCAAAAATGACTGATTAAAGAGAATGAATTACTGGGAAGAATTAGAAAAGCACAAAGATACTTGAGGGAAATAAGAGACAAGATGATGAAGGGATCGCGAACTGATTGAAGAATACTTGAACGAAGCACCGGAAGAATATTGAGATGAACGAAGGGGCACGGATATAGAATAATTGGAGAACGAATTTGACAACTTAGAGCGAAGAAATATTCCGAAAAAGATGGCCTCCGGATGATCTAGAGAGAAAGCAACTCCTGAAATGCTCCGGATGGATGAAAAGAATTTGCACGACTGGAAAACAATTTGAGAGGATAACATCAAGCTAGCACCAGGAATCTCCGAGAGAATGGACAAGATTTAGAAAAATTATTCTTCGTTCTTCAAATGTTAAGAATGGCGACGATAAACAACACCAAAATTTCTAAGATACTCCGGGAGAACGAAAAGCGAAGAGGTTGAGCCAACAATGAAATGATTTGAAATCGATCTTGGAAAGGCATGTGACTGATGAAATTCATTCTTACGTCACACTTGAAAACAATTGAGAATAACTCAGGGGAAATTAGAAGAGTCAGGTAAGATCCTGGGAAAAGACCTGTGGGTTAGGGCCCACTGAAGAGAAAAATATCGTTGGAAAGGGGTGTTGAACAGATAGATGACGCATCGGAATAATTGAAATATTTGATGAGGTGACCACCTCGACTTTATTGGAACACAGACGAATCTCCTGAGATGTCTTCCGAACTCCGGGATGATAAACTGATGAGAGGTGAACGAGCAGGGAGAACACTTGAGCCGAGGGAAAGAATATGATCAACCCGAAAAACTTGAATTGAGTCCACCGGAGAAGAAAAAGAGATGAAGAATGTCCACTGAGACGAGAATTCACCGGTTGAAATGATTGAGGGAAGACTGAAGAGGCTCCACACGAATGACAATGATGCTCGAAAGAGACTCAGGCTCCGGGAAGAAAAAGGGTGGGAGGGCGGGAAAACAAAGGCAACTTGGAAGGGGGAAAACCGATGAATAACTTCGGGAGGAAACACCGGTTGAAAGAAAGCAAAGGCTTCGCACAAGTAGGATGGATATTAAATTACGGACTCCGGTTCCGAGATGAAAAAAGGGTGGGCGGGTGGGAAAAGAAAACAACTGAGGATTGAACTTGGCAAAGATGAAGAGGCTCGAGTCAACTTGACGAGAAATGCATCGGGTGAAAGGAGCTGGGGAACAACGATCGAAAACCAACTGCGTGATCCTAAAGAAAAAATTTGAAGGGGAAGAGGAGTAGTTCAAAACACCTACGTCAAGATTCCTTACCAGAGCGACGAAGGGCAGAGGAGTAAAAAGAATTCCTACTCTCCGATATAACTAGACTCCGAAAAGTTTTGTTCTAGACTCAACAACGGCCAAACTACACGATCAAACAAGGGGGCTCCTAAGGCCGGTCGAGGCTCTGATACCAACTTGTCACGCCCAGTATGCGATACTATCCTAAAGAGACTCGAATGTCCCACCAAGGATAGAACCGCATATTGAAACGCTTTTGCAAGGTGGATATCATTACATCAACATTACATAATAGAAGGGGATACATACAAAAGGCATACAATGCCACACGAATAGAACATCATCTCATATACAAGATCAACATCCGACTACGGATGAAACATAAACAGAAACTCAAACGACATCCACCCTGCTAGCCCAGGCTGCCGACCTGGAACCTATCCCCTGATCGAAGAAGAAGCAGAAGAAGAACTCCAAAACAAGCAAACATCACTCCCGCGTCATGATCATCGCATAACCTGCACCTGCAACTGTTGTTGTAGTAAACTGTGAGCCACGAGGACTCATCAATCCCATTACCATGGGTATCAAGACTAGCAAAGCTTAAAGGGAAAGGAAGGGGTAAAGTGGTGAGGTTGCAACAGCGACTAAGCATATATGGTGGCTAACATACGCGAATAAGAGCGAGAAGAGAAGCAAGCGGAACGGTCGTGAAGCTAGCAATGATCACGAGGTGATCCTGAACTCCTACTTAAGTCAAACATAACCCAAAACCGTGTTCACTTCCCGGACTCCGCCGAAAAGAGACCATCACGGCTACACACACGGTTGATGCATTTTAATTCGGAGCTGGTGTCAAGTTATCTACAACCGGACATTAACAAATTCCCATCTGCCACATAACCGCGGGCACCGCTCTCGAAAGTTTATACCCTGCAGGGGTGTCCCAACTTAGCCCATGATAAGCTCTCGTGATCAACGAAGGATATTCCTTCTCCCAGGAAGACCCGATCAATCTCGGAATCCCGGTTTACAAGACATTTCGACAATGGTAAAACAAGACCAGCAAAGCCGGCCGATGCGCCGACAATCCCGATAGGAGCTGCACATATCTCGTTCTCAGGGCAACACTGGATGAGACATCCTACGAGTAAAACCAGACCTCGAGTTTCCCCGAGGGGGCCCCGCAGTCTACTCGGTTCGGACCAACACTTAGACAAGCATTGGCCCGGGGGGGGGGGGGCTAAAATAAAGATGACCCTCGGGTTAATTACTCCCAAGGGAAATGTAGGTGGTGGTGAGGCAAATGGTAAAACCAAGGTTGGGCCTTGCTGGAGGAGTTTTATTCAAAGCGAACTATCGAGGGGGTCCCATAAATCACCCAACCGCGTTAGGGACGCAAAATCCGGGAACATAACACCAGTATGACGGAAACTAGGGCGGCAAGAGTGGAACAAAACACCAGGCATAAGGCCGAGCCTTACACCCTTTACCAAGTATATAGATGCATTAATAATATAAGAGATATTGTGATATCCCAATCATAATCCTGTCCACCATGGGGAAATCTTCAACTTCACCTGCAACTAACAATGCTATAAGAGGGGCTGAGCGAAGCGGTAACATAGCCAAGCAATGGTTAGCTAGGAAGGGTGAAAAGGTTAGAGGCTGACATGACAATTTTGGAAGGCTTGAGGAGCAAATGATAGGTAACGCAGCAAAGCGATAGAACGAAGCAACTAGCATAGCAATGATAGTAGTGAGATCCAAGGTGACGGTCATCTTGCTTGAAATCCCGCTAGGAAGAAGAACGAGTCCATGAAGAAGATGAAGCCACGAAGACGAACCAAGCGTAGACGAACGAATCCTCACGATCGCAACGA
The DNA here is from genome assembly GCF_002162155.2 of Triticum dicoccoides. Taxonomy (NCBI): domain Eukaryota; kingdom Viridiplantae; phylum Streptophyta; class Magnoliopsida; order Poales; family Poaceae; genus Triticum; species Triticum dicoccoides. The sequence continues at coordinate 770,315,444 of NC_041383.1, read as the reverse complement.
AACGGGAACTATCGAGAAGAAGCACACAACATAGTAAACACAGCACACATAGACAAGACATGATGCGCAACAAGCATGATGCATGACAAGGCTACATGGAGCTACTCATGGCAAAAGATGATGCATACTAGACCAACACATCAAAGCAAGTTTATATGATGCCGGAAACAACATAGAACAATTCCGGTAAGTCCTCATATGCAAGTTTCAAAGTTGGTCCAGATCTGAACAAACATTAAGTTGAAGTTGTTAAACAGCAAGTTAAAGAGCACCAAGATGATCTACACGGGATTCTAGTCAAGTTACATATAAAGTTCATTTAGTTCGGAGCTACGGCCTAGAAGATATGAGCAAAACAAGTTAAGCATGGGATTGATGCAAAATGCATACAAACATCAAGCAAACACCTCAAAACAAGGATGCAACATGATAATATGAAACTTAAAGCAAAATCAAGCAAATTTCATATAGAGCACACTCAAAACGGAGCAACGGTGCAACACATACACTCTATACAAGTTTAAAGGACAAGCTGTCCAAAATAGCAACTAGGCATCTAGCAAGCATCAAAACAATATGCTACAGCACCTCAATATAAGAACAAAAGGCATGGACTTGATGTACAGGTAAAGCATGACAAAACATGAACACTGAGCTATCTCCAGAAAACACTATAACATGCTCAAAAGGACATGGCAAGATTGCAAATAATATCAGTTTCAGACTTATCAGAAAATAACATCAGGTTGCAATGTTTAGAGCTATCAAACAACATGTTACGGAAACTTATCATGGCAAACAAAGGCATGGAATGAATCTACTAATTGCATAGAGTCCTTTACTGACCATGAGCCAAAAGGGCACATAAAATATGATGGCACCCATGTAAACATAGCAAGTGATATGACAGATTCATACATGGCAGGAACAACAATAAGTAGGCATGTTGGTGAGCTTGTACCACTCACCACAGAGCATTACATGGCATGGAAAGGTAACCAACAGTAAGAATACATGTTTGTGAAGCTAAGCATGGCAAGGGAAAGTTCATAGGGTGCACGGATCACTAACAACAATCATGGCAACATTGAACTTAATGTTAACAGGCTAACAACAACATTATTTAGCAATTTGAGAGTGAGATTACAACAAGCTACAGCAGGCTATAAGTGCAAACAGGGGCACGGATGGATAGATCATGACATGTATAACAAATCATCCTTAGTGAACATCTCCAGATTATACATAGAATGACTTGTAGCAGCAGGTTTACATAGCATCATGACATAGCAGATTCAGACTAGCAAAACAGCAACAGCAAGTACCCTACTTCACGAGCTCGATGCACTCACTACAAGACTCCAAAAAATACATGGATGGCACCATTGTGAATATGGCATGACATAGTTCAAAACACATGTAGAGCTCATGCTCATAGGATGCAAACACAAAATGCAATGAAAAAGACAAATCATCAAGTTCTGTTAACAGACAGTAGTTAACATCATATAGCACTCTTGCAACGATGATTAGGGCATCTAGATGAACTCAAACAAGCATGGCACAATGGACCAAAATGAAGAGCATCCCATGGTGAACATTTTGATATATCGTGCATGCAAAACTGAACAGTATGCTAGGAGATATGATGCGATGAACATGGCACGATAAAGTTGCAGATTAGGGGACTTAGTGAAAAATTACCCACGCGAAAAGGGGATCCAGATCGGGGGAGCTCCATTCCTCGTACAGGACGACTCCAGTGGAAGTCAACGGCGATGGTGGGCGGGCGTGGGGCTTCGGTGGGCACAGGGAAGGCCGGGAATGTGTCGATCCGGGCATGGGGCCTCCGGATCCGGTGGCGGAAGGGGTCCTCGGAGTCCGGTTGGCCGGCGACGAGCAGAGGCATGGCGGCGGTCTTCGGGCGCCATGGCCATCAGGGAGCTCCTACAGGGAGCACGGGGAGCGACTAGGTGAGAGGGCGAGCAGAGGAGGGAAGGAGAAGGAGGCGGGACGGGGCGGCGCTGGCCTGGGTGGTCGCTGGCGGCCGGCGGCGGCTTGCTCCGGCGAGCGGAGGAGGCCCTGGATTGGGATCCACCCGATCCAGACGAGTGAAGCAGCGGGGAGACGGCGGCGGGCTCGCGGGCGCTCGGTTTGGGCCTCGATCTGGGCTCGGCGGGCTGCGCCCGGGCTTGGCGGGCCTGCAGGGAAGTGGGGGAGCTGGGGAGGCGAGGTGGCGCTCGGGGATTGGGTGCAGGTGGCGGCGGGAGCGACGTGGCAGCACGCGATTCGTCGGGAGCGACGGGTGGACACGTCCGACGCGGGATGGACATGTTCGGCGGTGAGAGGTGGAAGAAGACTAGGGTTCATCCGGGATTTTCGGGGGGAGGCACAAATATATAGGTAGAGGGAGCTAGGAGAGTCCAAATGGAGAGCGGTTTTCAGCCACACGATCGTGATCGAACGACCGAGAGCATGGAGTGGGTTAGGATGGGTTATTGGGCTGCTTTGGAGGGGTGTCGGGCTGCACACAAAAGAGTCCTTTACGGTTCCCCGGTTAACCGTTGGAGTATCAAACGGACTCCAAATGGAACGAAACTTGACAGGCGGTCTACCGGTGGTGTACCAAGGCCACTTGGCAAGCCTCGGTCCATTCCGAGAATGTTTAACACCCGCACACGAAAAGAGGCAAAAGGTGGCGCCGGGGACATAGGAGTGTCGGATTGCAAAATGGACAACGGGGAAAATGCTCGGATGCATGAGACGAACACGTATGCAAAATGAAATGCACATGATGACATGGCAAAGTGCGACACGCAAGCAAATGACATGGCATTGAAGGCGAATAACTGGCGGACACCTAGCGCATCAAATCCGGGGCATTACAGCCTGGGGCCCTTGTGGGGGGGGGGCGCACCAGCCCACCTGGGGCTGGTCCCCTCCCACACTTGGCCCATGCAGCCCTTTGGGGCCGGTGGCCCCACTTGGTGGACCCCAGGGACCCTCCCGGTGGTCCCGGTACATTACCGATAGCACCTGAAACTTTTCCGGTGACCAAAACAGGACTTCCCATATATAAATCTTTACCTCCGGACCATTCCGGAACTCCTCGTGACGTCCGACATCTCATACGGGACTCCAAACAACATTCGGTAACCACATATATCTATTCCCTATAACCCTAGCATCATCAAACCTTAAGTGTGTAGACCCTATGGGTTCGGGAACCATGCAGACATGACCGAGACGTTATCCGGTCAATAACCAACAGCGGGATCTGGATACCCATGTTGGCTCCCACATGTTCCACGATGATCTCATCGGATGAACCACGATGTCAAGGACTCAATCAATCCCGTATACAATTCCCTTTGTCTAGCGGTATTGTACTTGCCCAAGATTCGATCGTCGGTATGCCGATACCTTGTTCAATCTCGTTACCAACGAGTCTCTTTACTCGTTCCGTAACACATCATCCCGTGATCAACCCCTTGGTCACATTGTGCACATTATGATGATGTCCTACCGAGTGGGCCCAGAGATACCTCTCCGTTACACGGAGTGACAAATCCCAGTCTCGATTTGTGCCAACCCAACAGACACTTTCGTTAATACCCGTAGTGCACCTTTATAGCCACCCAGTTACGCTGTGACGTTTGGTACACCCAAAGCATTCCTACGGTATCCGGGAGTTGCACAATCTCATGGTCTAAGGAAATGATACTTGCCATTAGAAAAGCTCTAGCATATGAACTACACGATCTTTGTGCTAGGCTTAGGATTGTGTCTTGTCCATCACATCATTCTCCTAATGATGTGATCCAGTTATCAACGACATCCAATGTCCATGGTCAGGAAACCGTAACCATCTATTGATCAACGAGCTAGTCAACTAGAGGCTTACTAGGGACATGGTGTTGTCTATGTACCCACACATGTATCTGAGTTTCCTATCAATACAATTATAGCATGGATAATAAACGATTATCATGAACAAGGAAATATAATAATAATAACTAATTTATTATTGCCTCTAGGGCATATTTCCAACAGTCTCCCACTTGCACTAGAGTCAATAATCTAGTTCACATCGCCATGTGATTAACATTGATAGGTCACATCGCCATGTGACCAACATCCAAAGAGTTTACTAGTGTCACTAAACTAGTTCACATCACCATGTGATTAAGACTCAATGAGTTCCGGGGTTTGATCATGTTTTGCTTTTGAGAGAGGTTTTAGTCAACGGGTCTGCAACATTCATATCCGTATGTATTTCACAATTCTCTATGTCGTATTGTAAATGCTGCTTCCATGCTCCACTTGGAGCTATTCCAAATGGTTGCTCCACTATACGTATCCGGTTTGCTACTCAGAGTCATTCGGATTGGTGTTAAAGCTTGCATCGACGTAACCCTTTACACCGAACTCTTTATCACCTCCATAATCGAGAAACATGTTCTTTATTTACTCCAAGGACAATTTTGACCGCTGTCCAATGATCCCCATTCCTGGATCATTCTTGTACCCCTTGACTGAGTCATGGCAAGGCACACTTCCGGTACGGTACACATCATAGCATACTATAGAGCCTACGTCTGAAGCATCGGGGACTGCCTTCGTCCTTTGTCTCTCTTCTGCCGTGGTCGAGCTTTAACTCTTAACTTCATACCTTACAACTCGGGCAAGAACTCCTTCTTGACTGATCCATCTTGAACACCTTCAAGATCATGTCAAGGTATGCGCTTATTTGAAAGTACCATTTAGCGGTCTTTGATCTATCCTCATAGATCTTGATGCTCAATGTTCAAGCAGCTTAATCCAGGTTTTATATTGAAAAACACCTTTCAAACAACCCTATATGCCTTCCAGAAATTCTACATCATTTCTGATCAACAATATGTCAACAACATATACTCATCAGAAATTCTATAGTGCTCCCACTCACTTCTTTGGAAATACAAGTTTCTCATAAACTTTGTATAAACCCAAAATCTTTGATCATCTCATCAAAGCGTATATTCCAACTCCGAGATGCTTACTCCAGTCCTTAGAAGGATTGCTGGAGCTTTGCATACTTGTTAGCGTCTTTCAGGATTGTCAAAACCTTCTGGTTGTATCACATACAATCTTTCCTCAAGAAAATTGTTGAGGAAAAAATGTTTTGACATCCTATCTGAAAGATTTCATAAATACTGCAGTAACTGCTAATCCAATTCCAACAAACTCTTAGCATCGCTACGAGTGAGAAAGCCCCACCGTAGTCAACTCCTTGAACTTGTCGGAAATCATCTTAACGACAAGTCGAGCTTTCTTAATGGTGATACTTACCATCATTGTCTACCTTCCTTTTAAAATCCATCTATACTCAACAGCCTTATGACCATTGAGTAGTTCTTCCATGGATCCTCTCTCGAATTTTATGGCTTCGAGCCATTTGTCGGATTCCGGGCCCACCATTGCTTCTCCATAGCTCGTAGGTTCATTGTTGTCTGGCAACATGACCTCTAAGACAGGATTACGTACCACTATGGAGTAATACGTATCTTTGTCGACCTACGAGTTTTGGTAGTGACTTGATCCGAAGTTTCATGACCACTATCATAAGCTTCTACTTCAATTGGTGTAGGTGCCACAGGAACAACTTCATGTGCCCTGCTATACACCAGTTGAAGTGATGTTTCAATAACCTCATCAAGTCTCCACCATCCTCCCACTCAATTTTCGAGACAAACTTTTTCTCGAGAAAGGACCCGATTCAAGAAACAATCCCTATTTCTTTCGGATCTGAAATAGGAGGTATACCCAACTATTTTTGGGTGTCCTATGATGCATTTTATCCGCTTCGGGTTCGAGCTTATCAACCTGAAACTTTTTCACATAAGCGTTGCAGCCCCAAACTTTTAAGAAACGACAACTTAGGTTTCTTCAAACTATAGTTCAAACCGTGTTGTCTCAACGGAATTACGTGGTGCCCTATTAAAGTGAGTGCGATTGTCTCTAATGCCTAACCCATGAACGATAGTGGTAATTCGATAAGAGACATCATGGTACGCACCATATCCAATAGGGTGCAACTATGATGTTCGGACACACCATCACACTATGGTGTTCCAGGCGGTATTAGTTGTGAAACAATTTCCACAATGTCTTGATTGCGTGCCAAAGCTCGTAACTCATATACTCATCTCTATGATCATATCATAGACATTTTATCCTCTTGTCACAATGATCTTCAACTTCACTCTGAAATTACTTGAACCTTTGAATAATTCAGACTTGTGTTTCATCAAGTAAATATACTCAGTATCTACTCAAATCATCTGTGAAGTAAGAACATAACGATATCCACTGCGTGCCTCAGCACTCAGTGGACTGCACACATCAAAATGTATTACTTCCAACAAGTTGCTTTCTTGTTCCATTTTACTGAAACCTAGGCTTTCAGTCATCTTGCCCATGTGGTATGATTTGCATGTCTCAAGTGATTCAAAATCAAGTGAGTCCAAACGATCCATCTGCATGTAGTTTCTCCATGCGTACATACCAATAGACATGGTTCGCATGTCTCAAACTTTTAAAAAAGGAGTGAGTCCAAAGATCCATCAACATGGAGCTTCTTCATACGTTTTATACCAATATGACTTACATGGCAGTGCCACAAGTAGGTGGTACTATCATTACTATCTTATATCTTTTGGCATGAACATGTGTATCACTACGATCGAGATTTAATAAACCATTCATTTTAGGTGCAAGACCATTGAAGGTATTATTCAAATAAACAGAGCAGCCATTATTCTCCTTAAACGAATAACCGTATTGCGATAGACATAATCCAATCATGTCTATGCTCAACGCAAACACCAAATAACAATTATTTAGGTTTAACACCAATCTCTATGGTAGAGGGAGCGTGCGGTGCTTGATCATATCAACCTTGGAAACACTTCCAACACATATCGTCAGCTCACCTTTAGCTAGTCTCTGTTTATTCCGTAGCTTTTATTTCGAGTTACTAACACTTAGCAACCGAACCGGTATCTAATACCCTGGTGCTACTAGGAGTACTAGTAAAGTACACATCAACATAATGTATATCCAATATACTTCCGTCGACCTTGCCTGCCTTCTTATCTACCAAGTATCTAGGGTGGTTCTACTTTAGTTTCCGTTCCTCTCATTACAGAAGCACTTAGTCTCGGGTTTGGGTTCAACCTTGGGTTTTCACTAGAGCAGCAATTGTTTTGCCGTTTCATGAAGTATCCCTTCTTGCCCTTGCCCTTCTCGAAACTAGTGGTTTTACTAACCATCAACAATTGATGCTCCTACTTGACTTCTACTTTTGCGGTGTCAAACATCGCGAATACTTCAAGGATCATCATATCTATCCCTGATATGTTATAGTTCATCACGAAGCTCTAGTAGCTTGGTGGCAATGACTTTGGAGAAACATCATTATCTCATCTGGAAGATCAACTCCCACTCGATTCAAGTGATTGTTGTACTCAGACGATCTGAGCACATGCTCAACGATTGAGTTTTTCTCCCTTAGTCATGCAGGCTAAGAAAATGTCGGAGGTCTTTTACCTCTTGACGTGGGCACGAGCCTGAAATCCCAATTTCAGCCCTCGAAACATCTCATATGTTCCGCGACGTTTTGAAATCGTCTTTGGTGCCTCAACTCTAAACCATTTAACTGAACTATCACGTAGTTGTCAAAACGTGTATGTCAAATGTTCGCAACATCCACAGACGATGTTCGAGGTTCAGCACACCGAGCGGTGCATTAAGGACATAAGCCTTCTATGAAGCAACGAGGACAATCCTCAGTTTACGGACCCAGTCCGCATAATTGCTACTGTCAACTATCAACTATATTTTCTCTAGGAACATATCTAAAACAGTAGAACTAAAGCGCGAGCTATGGCATAATATGCAAAGGGCTTTTGAGTATGTTCAGGATAATTAAGTTCATATTATGAACTCCCACTCAGATAGACATCCCTCTAGTCATCTAAGTCATTACATGATCCGAGTCAACTAGGTCGTGTCCGATCATCACGTGAGACGGACTAGTCATCATCGGTGAACATCTTCATGTTGATCGTATCTACTATACGACTCATGCTCGACCTTTCGGTCTCTTGTGTTCCGAGGCCATGCCTGTACATGCTAGGCTCGTCAAGTCAACCTAAGTGTTTCCCTGTGTAAATCTGGCTTACACCCGTTGTATGTGAATGTTAGAATCTATCACACCCGATCATCACGTGGTGCTTCGAAACGACGAACTTTCGCAACGGTGCACAGTTAGGGGGAACACTTTCTTGAAATTTTAATGAGGGATCATCTTATTTACTACCGTCGTTCTAAGCAAATAAGATGCATAAACATGATAAACATCACATGCAATCAAATAGTGACATGATATGGCCAATATCATTTTTGCTCCTTTTGATCTCCATCTTCGGGGCTCCATGATTATCATCGTCACCGGCATGACACCATGATCTCCATCATCATGATCTCCATTATCATGATCTCCATCATCGTGTCTCCATGAAGTTGTCTCGCCAACTATTACTTCTACTACTATGGCTAACGATTTAGCAATAAAGTAAAGTAATTACATGGCGTTGTTCAGTGACATGCAGGTCATACAATAAATAAAGACAACTCCTATGGCTCCTGCCGGTTGTCATACTCATCGACATGCAAGTCGTGATTCCTATTACAAGAACATGATCAATCTCATACATCACATATCATTCATCACATAATTCTTGGCCATATCACATCACATAGCATACCCTGCAAAAACAAGTTAGACGTTGTCTAATTGTTGTTTGCATATTTTACGTGGCTGATATGGGTTTCTAGCAAGAACGTTTCTTACCTACGCAAAACCACAACGTGATATGTCAATTGCCATTTACCCTTCATAAGGACCCTTTTCATCGAATCCGATCCGACTAAAGTGGGAGAGACTGGCACCCGCTAGCCACCTTATGCAACAATTGCATGTCAGTCGGTGGAACCTATCTCACGTAAGTGTACGTGTAAGGTCGGTCCGGGCCGCTTCATCCCACAATACCATCGAAACAAGATTGGACTAGTAACGGTAAGCATATTGAACAAAATCAACGCCCACAACTACTTTGTGTTCTACTCGTGCATAGAATCTACGCAATAGACCTAGCTCTGATACCACTGTCGGGGAACGTAGCAGAAATTCAAAATTTTCCTACGAGTCACCAAGATCTATCTATGGAGAGACTAGCAACGAGAGAGAAGAGAGTGCATCTACATACCCTTGTACTCCCTCTGTTCCTCAATATAAGGTGTACTTCAAAAAGTCAAACTTCTCTAAGTTTGACCAAGTTTATAGACAAAAATACCAATATCTAGAATACCAAATCATTATCACTAGATTCATCGCGAACTATATTTTTACATTTTATATATTTATTATTATAAATCTTTATATATTTTGTTGTAAAGTTGGTCAAACATAGACAAGAGTTGACTTTTTGAAAAACTAATACACCTTATATTTAGGAACGGAGGGAGTAGATCGCTAAGCGGAAGCGTTCAAGAGAACGGGGTTGAAGGAGTCGTACTCGTCGTGATCCAAATCACCGGAGATCCTAGTGCCGAACGGACGGCACCTCCGCGTTCAACACATGTGCAGCCCGGTGACGTCTCCCATGCCTTGATCCAGCAAGGAGAGAGGGAGAGGTTGGGGAAGACTCCGTCCAGCAGCAGCACAACGGCATGGTGGTGATGGAGGAGCGTGGCAATCCTGCAGGGCTTCACCAAGCACCATGGGAGAGGAGGAGAAAGAGAGGTAGGGCTGCGCCATGGAGAGGTGGAAACTCTTGTGTATGGCAGCCCCAAAACCTCAAGTATATATAGGGAAGAGGGAGGGGGCTGCGCCCCCTCTAGGGTTCCCACCCCAAGGGGTGCGGCAGCCCCTAGATCCCATCTAGGGTGCGGCCAAGGGGGGGAGAGGGGGAAACTTGCCCCCCAAGAAAGGTGGGGCGCCCCCTCCCCAAACCCTAGGCGCCTTGGGCCCTTGTGGGGGGGGCGCACCAGCCCACCTAGGGATGGTCCCCTCCCACACTTGGCCCATGCATCCCTTTGGGGCCGGTGGCCCCACCTGGTGGACCCCCGGGACCCTCCCGGTGGTCCCGGTACATTACCGATAGCACCTGAAACTTTTCCGGTGACCAAAACAGGACTTCCCATATATAAATCTTTACCTCCGGACCATTTCCGGAACTCCTCATGACGTCCGAGATCTCATCCGGGACTCCGAACAACATTCGGTAACCACGTATATCTATTCCCTATAACCCTAGCATCATCGAACCTTAAGTGTGTAGACCCTACGGGTTCGGGAACCATGCAGACATGACCGAGACGTTCTCCGGTCAATAACCAACAGCGGGATCTGGATACCCATGTTGGGTCCCACATGTTCAACGATGATCTCATCGGATGAACCACGATGTCAAGGACTCAATCAATCCTGTATACAATTCCCCTTGTCTAGCGGTATTGTACTTGCCCGAGATTCGATCGTCGGTATGCCGATACCTTGTTCAATCTCGTTACCAACAAGTCTCTTTACTTGTTCCGTAACACATCATCCCGTGATCAACCCCTTGGTCACATTGTGCACATTATGATGATGTCCTACCGAGTGGGCTCAGAGATACCTCTCCGTTACACGGAGTGACAAATCCCAGTCTCGATTTGTGCCAACCCAATAGACACTTCCGTTAATACCCGTAGTGCACCTTTATAGCCACCCAGTTACGTTGTGACGTTTGGTACACCCAAAGCATTCCTACGGTATCCGGGAGTTGCACAATCTCATGGTCTAAGGAAATGATACTTGACATTAGAAAAGCTCTAGCATACGAACTACACGATCTTTGTGCTAGGCTTAGGATTGGGTCTTGTCCATCACATCATTCTCCTAATGATGTGATCCCGTTATCAACGACATCCAATGTCCATGGTCAGGAAACCGTAACCATCTATTGATCAACGAGCTAGTCAACTAGAGGCTTACTAGGGACATGGTGTTGTGTATGTACCCACACATGTATCTGAGTTTCCTATCAATACAATTATAGCATGGATAATAAACGATTATCATGAACAAGGAAATATAATAATAATAACTAATTTGGTATTGCCTCTAGGGCATATTTCCAACAAATTGGACATCCTATATATAAATCTTTACCTCCGGACCATTAGGGAACTCCTCGTGACGTCCGGATCTCATCTAGGACTCCGAACAACATTCGGTAACTGCACACTAATTCCCATAACAACTCTAGCGTCACCGAACCTTAAGTGTGTAGACCCTACAGGTTCGAGAATCATGCAGACATGACCGAGACAGATCTCTGGCCAATAACCAACCGCGGGATCTGGATACCCATGTTGGCTCCCACATGTTCCACGATGACCTTATCGGATGAACCGTGATGTCGGGGATTCAATCAATCCCGTATACAATTCCCTTTGTCAATCGGTACATTACTTGCCCGAGATTCGATCGTCGGTATCCCAATACCTCGTTAAATCTCGTTACCAGCAAGTCACTTTACTCATTCCATAATGCATGATCCCGCGATAACTACTTAGTCACATTGAGCTCATTATGATGATGCATTACTGAGTGGGCCCAGAGATACCTCTCCGTCATACAGAGTGACAAATCCCAGTCTCGATTCGTGCCAACCCAACAGACACTTTCGGAGATACCTGTAGTGTACCTTTATAGCCACCCAGTTACGTTGTGACGTTTGGTACACCCAAAGCATTCCTACGGTATCCGGGAGTTGCACAATCTCATGGTCTAAGGTAATGATACTTGACATTAGAAAAGCTTTTAGCAAACGAACTACACGATCTTGTGCTATGCTTAGGATTGGGTCTTGTCCATCACATCATTCTCCTAATGATGTGATCCCGTTATAAATGACATCCAATGTCCATGGTCAGGAAACCATGACCATCTGTTGATCAACGAGCTAGTCAACTAGATGCTCACTAGGGACATGTTGTGGTCTATGTATTCACACATGTATTACGGTTTCCAGTTAATACAATTATAGCATGAACAATAGACAATTATCATGAACAAGGAAATACAATAATAACCATTTTAGGGCATATTTCCAACAGTCTCCCACTTGCACTAAAGTCAATAATCTAGTTCACATCATTATGTGATTGTAATGAATCCAACACCCATGGGGTTTGATCGTATCTTGCTTGTGAGAGAGGTTATTAGTCAACAGGTCTGAACCTTTCAGATCCGTGTGTGCCTTACAAATCTCTATGTCATCTTGTAGATGCAGCTACCACGTGCTATTTGGAGCTATTCCAAATAACTATTCTACTATATGAATCCGGTTTACTACTCATAGTCATCCAGATTAGTATCAAAGTTTGCATCGACGTAACCCTTTACGGCGAACTCTTTTACCACCTCCATAATTGAGAAAATTCCTTAGTCCACTAGTTACTAAGGATAACTTGGACAGCTGTCCTGTGATCCATTTCTGGATCACTCTTGTACCCCTTGACTGACTCATGGCAAGGCACACTTCAGCATAACATAATGTAGCGCCTACGTCTAAAGCATAGGGTACGACCTTTGTCCTTTCTCTCTCTTCTGCCGTGGTCAGGTCTTGAGTCTTACTCAATGCTCACACCTTATAACACAGCCAAGAACTCCTTCGCCAGTCTATTTTGAACTCCTTCAAAATCTTGTCACGGTGCGTATTCATTTGAAAGTACTATCAAGCGATTTTGATCTATCCTTATAGATCTTGATGCTCAATGTTCAAGTAGCTTAATCCAGGTTTTCCATTGAAAAACACTTTTCAAATAACCCTACATGCTATCCAGAAATTCTACATCATTTCTGATCAACAATATGTCAACAACATATACTCATCAGAAATTCTATAGTGCTCCCACTCACTTGTTTGGAAATACAAGTTTCTCATAAACTTTGTATAAACCCAAAATCTTTGATCATCTCATCAAAGCGTATATTCCAACTCCGAGATGCTTACTCCAGCCCTTAGAAGGATTGCTGGATCTTTGCATACTTGTTAGCATCTTTTAGGATTGACAAAACCTTTTGGTTGTATCACATAAAACCTTTCCTCAAGAAAATCATTGAGGAAACAATGTTTTGACATCCTATATGCAAGATTTCATAAATAATGCAAGAACTGCTAATATAATTTCAACAGACTCTTAGCATCGCTACGAGTGACAAAGTCTCATCGTAGTCAACTCCTTGAACTTGTCGGAAAACATCTTAGCGACAAGTCGAGCTTTCTTAATGGTGACACTTACCATCGTTGTCCGTCTTCCCTTTTAAAATCCATCTGTACCCAACAGCCTTACGACCATCAAGTAGTTCTTCCAAAGTCTACACTTTGTTTTATACATGGATCCTCTCTCGGATTTTATGGCCTCGAGCCATTTGTTGGAATCCGGGCCCACCATCGCTTCTCCACATCTCGTAGGTTCATTGTTGTCTAGCAACATGACCTCCAAGACAGGATTACCGTACCACTCCGAAGCAGTACACGTCCTTGTCGACCTACGAAGTTTCGTAGTGACTTGATCCGAAGTTTCATGATCGCTATCATCATCTTCCACTTCAACTGGTGTAGGCACCACAGGAACAACTTCTTGTGCCTTGCTACAGATTGGTTGAAGTGATGGTTCAGTAACCTCATCAAGTCTCCACCATCCTCCCACTCAATTCTTTCAAGAGAAACTTTTTCCTCGAGAAAGGACCCATTTCTAGAAACAATCACTTTTGCTTCCGGATCTGAAATAGGAGGTATACCCAACTGTTTTGCGTGTCCTATGAATATGCATTCATCCGCTTTGGGTTTGAGCTTATCAGGCTAAAACTTTTCCACATAAACGTCGCAGCCCCAAACTTTTAAGAAATTACAGCTTAGGTTTCCCTAAACCATAGTTCGTACGCTGTCATCTCAACGGAATTACGTGGTGCCCTATTTGAAGTGAATGCGGTTGTCTCTAATGCCTAACCCATAAATGATAGTGGTACTTTGATAAAAGACATCATGGTATGCACCATATCCAATAGGGTGCAGCTATGATATTCGGACAGACCATCACACTATGGTGTTCCAGGCGGTATTAGTTGTGAAACAATTTCCACAGTATCTTAATTGTATACCAAACTCATAACTCAGATACTCATCTCTATGATCATATCATAGACATTTTATCCTCTTGTCATGACGATCTTCAACTTCACTCTGAAATTACTTGAACCTTTCAATAATTCAGACTTGTGTTTCATCTAGTAAATATACTCAGCATCTACTCAAATCATCTGTGAAGTAAGAACATAACGATATCCACTGCGTGCCTCGGCACTCATTGGACTGCACACATCAAAATGTATTACTTCCAACAAGTTGCTTTCTTGTTCCATCTTACTGAAAACGAGGCTTTTCAGTCATCTTGCCCATGTGGTATGATTTGCATGTCTCAAGTGATTCAAAATCAAGTGATTCCAAATGATCCATCTGCATGGAGTTTCTTCATGCGTACATACCAATAGATATGGTTCGCATGTCTCAAACTTTAAAAAAAATGAGTGAGTCCAAAAGATCCATCAACATGGAGCTTCTTCATGCGTTTTATACCACTATGACTCAAATGGCAGTGCCACAAGTAGGTGGTACTACCATTACTATATTATTATCTTTTGGCATGAACATGTGTATCATTACGATCAAGATTCAATAAACCATTCATTTTAGGTGCAAGACCATTGAAGGTATTATTCAAATAAACAGATAAACCATTATTCTCCTTAAATGAACAACCGTATTGCGATAAACATAATCCAATCATGTCTATGCTCAACGCAAACACCAAATAACAATTATTTATGTTTAACACCAATCCTGATGGTAGAGGGAGCGTGCGATGTTTGATAACATCAACCTTGGAAATACTTCCAACACATATCGTCACCTCGCCCTCAGCTAGTCTCCGTTTATTTTGTAGCCTTTTATTTTGAGTTACTAACACTCAGCAACTGAACCGGTATCTATTACCCTGGTGCTACTAGGAGTACTAGTAAAGTACACATTAATATAATGTATATCCAATATACTTCTGTTGACCTTACCAGCCTTCTCATCTACCGAGTATCTAGGGTAGTTCTGCTTCACTGACCGTTCCCCTCATTACAGAAGCACTTATTCTCGGGTTTGGGTTCAAACTTTGGGTTTCTTCACTAGAGCAGCAACTGGTTTGCCGTTTCATGAAGTATCCCTTCTTGCCCTTGCCCTTCTCGAAACAAGTGGTTTCACTAACCATCAACAATTGATGCTCCTTTTTGATTTCTACTTTCGCAGTGTCAAACATCACGAATAGATCAAGGATCATCATATCTATCCCTGATATGTTATAGTTCATCATGAAGCTCTAGTAGCTTGGTGGCAGTGACTTTGGAGAACCATCACTATCTCTTAAGGAAGATTAACTCCCACTCGATTCAGGTGATTGTAGTACTTAGACAATCTGAGCACATGCTCAATGATTGAGCTTTTCTCCCTTAGTTTGCAGGCTTAAGAAACTCGTCAGAGGTCTCATACCTCTTGACGTGGGCACGAGCCTGAAATCCCAATTTTAGCCCTTTGAACATCTCATATGTTTCGCGACGTTTCAAAATCGTCTTCAGCGCTTCAATTCTAAACCGTTTAACATTACTGAACTATCACGTAGTCATCCAAACGTGTATGTCAGATGTTCGCAACATCCACAGACGACGTTGGAGGTTCAGCACACCGAGCGGTGTATTAAGGACATAAGCCTTTTGCGTAGCAACGAGGACAATCCTCAGTTTACGGACCTAGTCCGCATAATTGCTACTATCAACTTTCAACTAAATTTTCTCTAGGAACATATCTAAAACAGTAGAACTAAAGCGCAAGTCACGACATAATTTGCAAAGACCTTTTGACTATGTTCATGATAATTAAGTTCATCTAATTTAATGAACTCCCACTCAGATGGACATCCCTCTAGTCATCTAAGTGATACATGATCCGAGTCAACTAGGCCGTGTCCGATCATCACGTGAGACGGACTAGTCATCATCGGTGAACATCTTCATGCTGATCGTATCTACTATACGACTCATGTTCGATCTTTTGGTCTCTTGTGTTCCGAGTCCATGTCTGTACATGCTAGGCTCGTCAAGTCAACCTAAGTGTTTTGCATGTGTAAATCTGGCTTACACCCGCTGTATGCGAACGTTAGAATCTATCACATCCGATCATCACGTGGTGCTCCGAAACAAGAACTTTCGCAATGGTGCACAGTTAGCGGGAACACTTTCTTGAAATTTTAGTGAGGGATCATCTTATTTATGCTACCGTTGTTCTAAGCAAATAAGATGTAAACATGACAAACATCACATGCAAATCATAAAGTGACATGATATGGACAATATCATCTTGCGCCTTTGATTTCCATCTTTGAGGCACAGCATGATCACCTTCGTCACCGGCATGAAACCATGATCTCCATCATCATGATCTCCATCATCGTGTCTTCATGAAGTTGTCTTGCCAACTATTACTTCTACTACTATGGCTAATGGTTTGCAATAAAGTAAAGTAATTACATGGTGTTTTCAATGACACGCAGGTCATACAACAAATTAAGACAACTCCTATGGCTCCTGCGGTTGTCATACTCATCGACATGCAAGTCGTGATTCCTATTACAAGAACATGATCAATCTCATACATCACATATCATTCATCACATTCTTTTGGCCATATCACATCACATAGCATACCCTGCAAAAACAAGTTAGACGTCCTCTAATTGTTGTTGCATGTTTTACATGGCTGCTATGTGTTTCTAGCAAGAACGTTTCTTACCTACGCAAGAGCCACAACGGTGATATGCCAATTGCTATTTACCCTTCATAAGGACCCTTTTCATCGAATCCGATCCGACTAAAGTGGGAGAGACTGGCACCCGCTAGCCACCTTTATGCAACAAGTGCATGTCCGTCGGTGGAACCTGTCTCACGTAAGCGTATGTGTAAGGTCGGTCCGGGTCACTTCATCCCACAATGTCGCCGAATCAAGATAAGACTAGTAACGGTAAGCAAATTGAACAAATCATCGCCCACAACTACTTTGTGTTCTACTCGTGCATATAATCTACGCATAGACCTAGCTCATGATGCCACTGTTGCGGAACATAGCAATAATTCAAAATTTTCTATGCATCACCAAGATCAATCTATGGAGATTCTAGCAACAAGAGAGGGAGAGGATGAGCATATTCATACCTTTGAAGATCGCTAAGCGGAAGCGTCACTAGAATGCGGATAAGGGAGTCGTACTCGCGGCGAATCAAATCGCGGAAGATCCGATCTAACGCCGAATGGACGCCGCCTCCGCGTCCAACACACGTACAACCCGGGGACGTCTCATCCTTCTTGATTCAGCAAGGGGAGAGGATAAGTTGAGCGAGAGCTCCGGCAGCATGACGGCATTGTGGTGGAGCTTGCAGTTCTCCGGCAGGGCTTCGTCAAGCACTACTGAGGAGGAGGTGGAGTTGGAGAGGGGGAGGGCTGCGTCAGGGGCAAGGGGTGAATCTCCCACATGTCTCCGGCCAATAACCAACAGCGGGATCTAGATACCCATGTTGGCTCCCACATGTTCCACGATGATCTCATCGGATGAACCACAATGTCGAGGATTCAAGCAATCCCGTATACAATTCCCTTTGTCAATCAGTACTTTAGTTGCCCGAGATTCGATCGTCAGTATCCCAATACCTCGTTCAATCTCATTACCGGCAAGTCACTTTACTCGTTCAGTAATGCATGATCCCGTGACTAACTACTTAGTCACATTGAGCTCATTATGATGATGCATTACCGAGTGGGCCCAGAGATACCTCTCCGTCATACGGAGTGACAAATCCCAGTCTTGATTCGTGCCAACCCAACAGACGCTTTTAGAGATACTTGTAGTACACCTTTATAGCCACCCAGTTACGTTGTGACGTTTGGTACACCCAAAGCATTCCTACGGTATCCGGGAGTTGCACAATCTCATGGTCTAAGAAAATGATACTTGACATTAGAAAAGCTTTTAGCAAACTAACTACACGATCTTGTGCTATGCTTACGATTGGGTCTTGTCCATCACATCATTCTCCTAATGATGTGATCCCGTTATCAATGACATCCAATGTCCATGGTCAGGAAACCATGACCATCTGTTGATCAACGAGCTAGTCAACTAGAGGCTCACTAGGGACATGTTGTGGTCTATGTATTCACACATGTATTACGGTTTCCAGTTAATACAATTATAGCATGAACAATAGACAATTATCATGAACAAGGAAATACAATAATAACCATTTTATTATTGCCTCTAGGGCATATTTCCAACAATTTCAGATACACCTCAAAGTTGCCGTTATGGTCATCCTATTATGGGTAATGTTTGACGAACCCCAAAAAACATCCATTATGAAGGTACTTGATACTATCATGGTCTAAGGAATTATGCATACATTAACATTTGTGTGATTATACTAATAACTCGTGATGATTTGATCTCATAGTATATCAATTTACCGGGTCTGTTCAACACAACTATTGTTACACCATTTGTTCCCATTGTTGTCGGGATCCTCGTTACTTTAACTTTCCCATCATCAGGAAAATAGGGCCATCATGCAACACATGAGCTAGTCTTAGAGGTGAGACTAGGAATCTAGCTACTTGCCATTTATTATTCCACACATGCACACGAGTTTCTGTCAAATCTCGTTTATATTTCATACTCGAGAACCACTACAACTATAGCAAAAAAATGAACATTAATTACAAACGTGAAAATAATTAATAACATTTACTATTGGCTCTAGGGCATATTTCCAACAACACCTACAAGCTCCCTTGCTATGAGACCATCGTATCTAGGTGGATAATGAAGAAGTACATGGAGGAGCATGCAGCTGCATCGGATTGGTGTGGCCTGATGAGTGGTCCAACACATCATCATGACAACCTCACCCTCCTCCGCGTCGTGTAGAAGAGGGTAAGAAATGGAGTATCACTTCTTTAGGGCTTTCTTTTATACCCATGAGGAAAAGTAGCTGAATCTGGAGATTTCAGGGCCGTGGTGGGTCAAGCCAAGAGCCAAGTTGAGGGTTGAGGGATACATGAAGAAGTAAAAGGCGGTGCATGGGGCCGCGACTGATCTACTTGAGGAGCACATCGACCCTGAGGTTGCTATGTCGGCAGGAGAAGGCCTAAAGAATGGCAGTATGGGTTGGCAATGGTTTAGTCCCTATAGATGGCATTCGAAGTCTCTCCAAGCTATGTGCTAGTTCAAGCCTAGTATAGAGCGTCGTTTGTAGCCAGCAATGGCAATGCTTAACTCAATGCAGCTATGTTGTTCTTCATTGATCTTGCACATGATTAACTCAATGCTTAACTCAATGCTTAACGAATGAAGCTAGAGCGTCGTTCGTAGCCAGCAATGGCAGTGCTTAACTCAATGCAGCTATGTCGTTCTTCATTGATCTTGCACATGATTACATGCTTGCATTGCAACGGCGATGACCCTGCGAGGACATAATGTAGGCCCACATGGATGAAGAAGTGAGAGTATTGGAGGAGCCCGAGAGATAGGCGGAGAAGGCCCAGAGAAAGACGGAGGAAGGTCGCTGAGGGAGTCCTGGATTAGGGGGTGTCCGGATTGCCGGACTATGACCTTTGGCCGGACTCCCGGACTATGAAGATACAAGATTGAAGACTTCGTCCCGTGTGCGGATGGGACTTTCCTTGGCGTGGAAGGCAAGCTTGGCAATACGGATATGTAGATCTCCTCCCATTGTAACTGATTCTGTGTAACCCTAACCCTCTCCGGTGTCTATATAAACCAGAGGGTTTTAGTCCGTAGGACGAACAACGATCATACCATAGGCTAGCTTCTAGGGTTTAGCCTCGCTGATCTCGTGGTAGATCAACTCTTGTACTACCCATACCATCAATATTAATCAAGCAGGAGTAGGGTTTTACCTCCATCGAGAGGGCCCGAACCTGGGTAAAAACATCGTGTCCCTTGTCTCCTGTTACCATCCGCCTAGACGCATAGTTCGGGACCCCCTACCCGAGATCCGCCGGTTTTGACACCGACAGTCGCTCCAAATCCAGCAGCTGTAGGAGATACTGGCACTACAACATGTAGTCTACGATGGAAGGTGTACACTCCTTTTCGTGGCAAGTTCTTTACCATAGTAGCCTATGATTCCATCCATCAATCATCTTAGAACATGTAACCATACATGCTCAACAAAGGTATGTTGAGTATAGGGGCTATGCAAGGCGGAGATCTACAAGATCATTCCTCCTCTTCCTAACTTCCACTTTGTGAGTTCTCTTCCGATACTTTTCAATCACCATTTTCATCGTTACCTGATACATCTTACCGTCTCATGTTTACATCTCAATCCGAGTGCTGGATCGAACAATATTCAAGGTGGTGCATCTAGCCCTTCACAAGGAAGCTAGTGACACCTACAACTCATGCCCCTTCGATCTCCAAGCAACAATGACTCCAGGCCAGGCTAGTTCTTGATATGTTTGCTTGCATTTGATTGCAATGAAAAGTCACCTCTTTCGATGAGATAAGCAACCACCATTGATGTCATCACCGCTTTATCATAAATTATATGATTTTGTGTCCATAGACACAACTTCCACACCACTAATATATTCTCACAAATGCCATAAGCAACACATTCTAACTTAAGTGTGCACATCTTTTGATAAAGAGCTTGAAACTTACCCCTAGTAGCTCGTTTGACATTTGAACTTGCAAACTTATGCATGTGCTTCTGAACTTGTAGGTTTCATCGCGGACGCTGTCGACGATGAAGCTCATTGCATTTCTTGACGTGTCTATGCGGCTTGTTGGTTTTAAACTTGTTCTTGGAGTGTCTATGTTGCTTGTATTCTTATTATGCTATGGACCTATATGAGGTTGTCATGCTATATGCATGCTTGTTGGAGAGTGTTGTATATATGTGACTTGTTGCTTCTATGGACCTATGAGGTTGTCATGCTATATGTGCTTGCCGAGTAATATGTGTTGGACTATATGATTATATATCGGTAATCCACTTCCGAGCCTAGGCTCAGCTGCACCCTGACGAGAACAATCAAAATAAATACTAGAAACATTCAATTTTTGTGTGTGTGTGGTAGATAATTTGATGCATGAGGCTGGGTTCTTTTAGAGGCGAGGAGTATGTTCATTATGGTTTGTACCTCCTTGACGCTACATTATGAATTAAATGAAGCATTATATTCATCATAAACAAAAGGTAGGAGATAGGAGAATATGTGTTTCAATAAAGCTCTGAAAGAATCACCATTTGCTTTCCAACCACATAAGGTTCAAATTGAACAGCCAATCTTTTCGTACACAGGTAAATACACCTCACACTCCACATTATGACCACACTTTGCTTATAATAAACCTGTAAAAGCTCGGTTGTGTTACTACTAGTAAGTATGCAACGGCGTGCGCGACACAGACTAACAGGAGATCGAATGCATCTACCAACACATAGTACAAACCACGCACGGTAGAATATATATGGTACAAACTCGGCAGTAGAAGCTGTATGTAGTAGGTTGTTTTCCATGCATGGGGAAGATAAATGGAGAAGGAGCGATGATCATGCGGTTGCCCCGGCGGTGATGGGGACGCTGTGGAGGACGACGGTCTCCACCGTGAGGCCGGGGCCGAAGCCGAAGAGGACGCCCCAGTCCATTCCCTCGCCGGTCGTGGCGTGGCCATCCTCGGCAGAGCGCTTGCGCATCTCATCCATGATGAAGAGGACACAGGCGCTGGACATGTTGCCGTACTCGGAGAGGACATGCCTGGTGGCGCGCATCCGCTCCTTGTTGAGGTTTACCTTGGCCTCGACCATGTCAAGGATCGCCGGGCCGCCTGGGTGCGCTATCCAGAAGACGGAGTTCCAGTCGTCGATGCCCAGTGGCTTGAAGGCCTCCTCTAGCGCACGCTCGATGTTCTTGGAGATGAGCCCGGGCACGTCCTTGAGCAGGTGGAAGGTGAGCCCGACCTCCCGGAGGTGGCCGTCGATGGCGCCCTCGGAGTCCGGCAGGATCGTCTGGCTCGCGGACACGAGCTGGAACAGGGGACGCTCCACGGACACGTCGGGGTCGGCGCCGACGATCACCGCGGCCGCGCCATCGCCAAAGAGCGCCTGGCCGACCAGCGAGTCGAGGTGGGACTCGTGCGGGCCGCGGAAGGTGACCGCGGTGATCTCGGAGCAGACGACGAGCACGCGCGCGCCGCGGTTGTTCTCGGCGAGGTCCTTGGCGAGGCGGAGCACGGTGCCGCCGGCGAAGCAGCCCTGCTGGTACATCATGAGGCGCTTGACGGAGGGGCGCAGGCCGAGCATCTTGGTGAGCTGGTAGTCGGCGCCGGGCATGTCGACGCCGGAGGTGGTGCAGAAGACGAGGTGGGTGATCTTGGACCGCGGCTGGCCCCACTCCTTGATGGCCTTCTGCGCGGCCGCCTTGCCGAGCTTGGGGACCTCCACGACGACGATGTCCTGGCGCGCGTCCAGGGAGGGCGCCATGTAGGCGCACATGTTGGGGTTCTCCTGAAGGATCTCCTCCGTTAGGTGCATGTATCTCTTCCTGATCTGCGACTTGTCACCTGCAAATCAAGGCCGGCAGGCAGAGTTAGCTCGCGTGTCCAACCGAGAAAAGGCAAAGTAGACGGGAGACAAGTATTCATGGGTTAATTAGGTATGCAACCGATGTCTATATTTGGGTTTTCTCCCTTTAATGTAGGAGGTTTAATTAGTATTTGAAGAAATTCATGTAGGAGATTAGCTGTGAAGTCAACTCATGGATTCGCTCATGTTTCTATACTTGCTAGTACCTTCTTTGTCGAGTGGCCCACTAGTTCTAGGTACAGTGTGCACTCAAAAGGAAAGTTCTAGGTACAGTGTCAAGTCATAGTCGCGTCCGGTAGCGACATTCTGGATTAATTGCTTGTCTTTAGAAATTGTTTACTACGTAGTAAATTATTGGCGGTTCATGCAAACATGTCTATTCTTTGTAAAACTGATATTTTTTCAAGAAATCAACGCAATACTAGTATTAGATATTTTGCAAATCATTGTCAATTCACGATCTTGTATTAGCAGAATGTAATCCTGTCACTATCGAATAATAAAACTCCCTTTACCCTGCCAAAAAAACCATTCTTGTTTTTTTCTTCTCAAAATTAGTTTTGTTATCTATAAAAAGATTTAAATGCTTCAATTGAAAAAAAATACGAAATATGGAAACATATTTTTTTTTGCGGGGAAAAAATATGGGAACATATTGTTCGACCAACCGGTAATTAAAGGTACATCTAAGGATGGTTTTTTTTACGGGATCTAAGGATGATTTAGATGTGCCATTAACGAGGAAATTAGTCCACATATAAACACGTTCTGTAATCAACTGTCCGTAGGTTTAGGAATTAATTCTTGGTCGAACCGATCCAGTGTAACACTGTTGAGTGTTGACCTTTAAACATGCATGCTACTGATATGTAGGCGAGACACTCGAGTGTACTACCCACGTGCAGGAGTATACATATTTACCTACCTTTGCAGCTAAAACAGAACAACAGTTAAATGGACAACAGGTTCGGCGTGTGCGGCCGTTACCCAGTTTCCATGGCCATGCTTATTGTGTCCGTTTCACGTATATATGTATATGCTACTCCGATCCATGTCTAGTACACATCTTGGCTTATTGCTAGTGATCGTTTGCTTCCTAGTACTTATTTTATAACTATCAACAAAAGTTTACGGGGATTAATATAAGGAGTAAAATATTGACATCCATGCAGACACATGTATAGTAGTATATAGTAGCGCCGTTAGGGGAAACAAGCCGTGCATGCACGCCCGAACGCACAGATGGTGAACATAGACTTACACATCCTCTTGAACTTCTCCTTGAGGTCGGCCATGTGGTCGCTCTTGGTGATCTTGAAGTAGTAGTCGGGGTAGTCGGCCTGGTACACGCAGTTCGCCGGCGTCGCCGTGCCGATGGCGAGCACGGTGGCCGGCCCCTCCGCCCGCTGCGCCTTCCTCACCTCCTCCACGGTCATGGTGGCCGCCATCGATGGGATCTACGTACGTACCAGCGGCCGACGAGCTAGTAGTTGTCGCACCAGTGGCCGGCTGTGTGACGTCTAAGTTTGCGGGGCGCAGAGGGAAGCAGCTAGCTAGCAGGTGGTAGACAAATGACAGGCGCCGCTTGTACTGGTGGCGTGGTGTGGTGTGGTGCCATGAGAGTATGGGCGACGGGATATATAGGCGGGAAGGGTGGGTAAGTAAGCGAAAGCTGGCCGTTGGGAGAAGGGGGTTAGGTCCATCGGACGGGAGGATGGATGGCCACGAATGCGGGGATAGGGAGATGAGGGCCGAGCGACACGTCTACCTACCATTGCTACCAACCAATCCGCCCCAAGTGGGGGTTAGTTGGGTTGCTTGGCCTTGGGCCTTCCCAGTTGCACGTGCTCGTCTGTGTAGGTTTGGGAATTGCCCAGCCCATTGTACAATCCACCTAATCTCTACATCTAATCACGGTTTTTAAAGAAACTAAAACTACAGAATCTATGCAAGATTGTAACAATGAAGATATAGGATTGGTACGGAGAAACGCATGCAATATGGAGCCCCATCGCTATCTTCTCTCACACCACCCAAGCAGTTGGAGTTATCGGAGATGATGCCAAGCCTGGAACAAAATCCTTCTAAGCTTGCCGACGGTAGCCCTTTCGTCATGATATCTGTAAGCTGTCCCGGAGTAGGCACGTGAACGAAACTGTCCAAGAGAGAGACATTTTCGCGTACGAAATGAATGTCTAGCTCAATGTGTACGTCGATGATGAACAGGGTTAACGGAGAGGTACACGGTAGATACATTGTCGCAGAAGACAACAATTACCTTGTTGATGGAGCAATGGAGTCTGACAAGTAATTGCGGGAGTCAAGAATATTCAACCACTGTATTAGCCATAGAGTGGTACTCTGCTTGTAGCAACCCGGCCCCTGGTAAGAAAACATACTCTTCGCGCTTCTGTGCTAGTCGAGCTAGATCAATTGCCAGCACACACATTACATGATCAAATATTAAGGTAACCACATGTCATGAGTATTACATCGTAGATCAAGTCTTTATTACATTACATATCTTCTTATTAGCTCAAGGCTAGCTCACAATAAAATACAACAAAATACAATATTATCTTGTGGTGTCCATCCACTCACAGGTACAAGTGGAATATAGACATCATAAGCCTAATTCACAATCCTTGCTCATTATGCATAAGTCCTGCAACATGCTACGTTGCAACCAGAGGGTTCAATACATTGAATGTACTCGCAAGCTTCACCAATAAGTATAACAAACTAATCATGCTTTTAGGGCAAGTGTAGGTTGGTTTTCTTTGCAGAAAGCAATATAGATTTTATCCATCTTTGTAATAGGTGGACCTACTCCAATATACTAGACATACCACATCACATAGTAGCCCAGGCCTGTTGGCTCCAACCTAGTGGAGGGGCCCCACCATCAGTTGCTTCCTACTAGAGGCCTATACCCATGTTCAACCCAACAAGTTTTACTTAAGAGAAATGGTGATGAGATCTTCCAGACAACTCCTGGCCAAGTTACTCAAAATTGTCCATAACTGAGGACGCGTCTAATCATAATCAGTTTTTACACTCTCAAGATGTTTGTGTACTTTACCCACAAGACCCAGTCTAACCTTCCTGCAACTAAACTCAAGTGTAGAATAGCCAGGTAGACCAAGACTCCTTTCTGTTGGAAATATGCCCTAGAGGAAAAATTATTTGTATTATTTATTTCCACATTTGTAATTAATAGTTTATATTCTATGCTATAACTGTTGTGATTCTTGACTATGTGATTGGAGGAAAACTCATATGCACGTGTAGAAAGATAAACAGTAAAACCTGATTCCTAGTCTTGCCTCTAGGACTAGCTCATGTATTGTGTAATGGTCATGTTGTCCTGGTCATGGATATTTTCTTAAGCGTAATGAGGATACCAAACATCATTGAGAGTATGATGTTAGTAGAACGATCATATTGAATTGACCCAACTTGTTTGTTATACTTTAAGATGTTATCATCATAAGTCTATGAGTTATAACATAAAGAGTTAATGTATGCTTTAGTTACTTAGACCATGAGAGTATTGTAGTCACTTCATGCAAACTTTGGGGTTTCTCAAATGTCATTGGTAACACGGTGATCATAAAGACAACTTTCAGGTACATCGAAAAGTGTGCCAAGGGCCTAGATAGCTCAAGAACGGGATTTGATCCTCCGACGATGAAGAAATATTCTTAGGGCCCTCTCGGTGTGATGACACGATCATCGTCTGGCCAGACATAGGTGACTACATCACAGGGATGCCAGAACATGCCAACGAGAAAAAAACAAACCGACAACGAGGAGACCAGTGTAATGAACATGAATGACTCAAGAGGATACCGATATATCTCAGCTCGGGTTTTGTAACATATCATGAAAAAAGGGAAAATATAGATAACCAAAGGTTCACTCGATGGGTATAGGGGTCAACATGATGCCCATGGTTCCGATGTTGATCATTGAATAAAAGGAAGTTTGTTTATGTCTATATTCTACCGAACCTACGGGGTCACACGCTTAAGGGAATTTTGATCTGCTGAGTATTAGTGGTGTGAGAAATATGAGAAAATATTCTCAGAATAGTTACGGGGATAAAAGAAATAGTTTCGAGAGAAACTAGAAGCGTTTCGCAGTTACCGGAAGTGTTTTGGTGAATACCGAATAATAACAGGTAATGATGTATAGGCAGAAAAAATGTTTTCGGGGACCTAATGTAAATAATAGAGGGCTATAATATTGATTGAGAGGCTCCTAGTATTTATTTAGGGGCTATGGGATGAATTAATGACATGAATAGGTACTAAACTTCATATATATATATATATATATATATATATATATATATATATATATATATATATATATATATATATATATATATATATATATATATATAGGACAAATGTTTCCTACAAGCAGTGGTAGTTACCACCACTTGCATTTTGTATGTTGTATGTAGTATCTGTCGGAACCGAGAGTATGTACGTGTAGTATGTAGTATATAACAATGATTAGGTAGTATATATACTAATTTTTAGGTAGTATGTACCATTTTTTGAGTATGCTCATTTTTACGTATAAA
>NC_041383.1:770154847-770287618 GCF_002162155.2 Triticum dicoccoides | reverse complement strand
CAATTTTTGTCAAAGCTATGCTTATTGTTGTCATATATAGTTCAATTGTCAAACGCATGCTAAATGACATGAATAGGTACTAAACTTCATATATATAATTCAATTTTCATATGTGTTTTATAGTTGGCGCTAAGACTTGACATTATTTTGTAGTTGGTGCTGACTTGTCATGGCCAATGTTGGAGGCAACCAAGAGGAGGTATATGCTGTGGACATGCTTAAACGCGAGCTCTTGGAGTCCCATCAATATACCATCAAGGCCCTGGAGGACACGAATGCCTCACTGAAGGGGAAAAGGGGTCAACTGCTGAACGAGAGGTATAATGTCCTGAGGAAGACTCTAGCATGTGGGACAAGAGAGATCGACTGATCGAGTAGAGGGATAAGCTGAAGAATGAGAGAAAACTCCTCAGGGCCGAGAGAAATGAGCTCAAGATGGAGGTAGCTCATTTCCAAAAAGATAGAGAGAATGGTAGACACAAGATTTGTCAATTGAAGTTAATCTTAGATCAAGAAATATGGTCGGCCAACTACCAGGCTCACTATGGAAGGGTGATGTAGTTTGTGAAGTTGAATAATTGTATAGTTCTGTTACTACTTAACTAGTAACTTTTGTGAAGTTGAACTAGCTAGTACATGAGTACCTATGTAGTTTTATGGAATTGAACTAGTTAAGTTGAGAAGTACCTATATGTAGTTTTGTGGAGTTGAACTATTTGATGCGGCATTACATCTTAAATTAGTTGATTGGTTAAATGCATTTTTTATTAGTGAAAAATCAATTTTATGGCATTGGACACATGACACACCATAAGTATGTGAAATACTGCTTACATGGGCTCCAACGCCACCACTATTTTTTAACAATGGCGTCATATTGCCGGCGTCGGGTGTCCACGCTAGCAAGACTGTTTTTTCCATGCCATAGCTAGGCTTTTCTGCACTAATGCGGGCATCTACGGCCACCCGCCACTGAATTTTTTTACAAACCTTGGACTTTTTTTGGCACGACTTGCCAAAATGTAGTTGTGGCGGGTGCGTTGCACCACCCTCCACTTGTTTATGACAACCAGTGGCGTCCCTACTCTTTCTATCCTAGCGGGCTAATTTGGAAGAGGCTACCTGTGATGGGTATTGGATGGCGCCCGCCACTAGATTGTCCCTAGCTATGGCGGGTACGTCTAGTTACCCGCCAGTACTATTTTGGAAAAGTAGAAGTGGCGGGTACCCGACCCTGCCTGCCACTAATTTGAGTTCACCTATAGGGCTTTTCCTAGTAGTATTCAAATAGTTTTCAGTGAAGTACTTAATCAGTATAGCCTTGGTATTAGGCATTCTAATCTATGGAGATAGTAGTGCCTAATAGGGCTTAGCCACAATACATATTGATAAGATACTAAAGTAGTTTAGTATGAAAACATCAAGACTAATTTTTTGCCAAAGTCACATGGAAGGAGTTTTATGTAAGAATGATATCCTCATATACTGATGCGCGAAATGCATAATTGAGATTTTGCTCATACTTGTGTTAATCATATATTCCATGGCATGTCAAGAACCAGATATGTCGAGTTCTCCAAGTAAGTTGTGAGTAAGTTACCAGATTGATCAAATTGTTGCTCATATAACAACATTAGAAATGTCCTTAAGGACTAATATAAGAAAGATGACATGTTTATCGCATACAGAGAAAATGAAAGATTGTTATAAGGAGTTACATCAATGCAATCTCATCGTATGTAGTTACATTGATAAAAATCTTCATCGGTGCTCCACGCGATTTTCGATTTCAATAAAGTGATCTATGTTATACAATAATTTGTGGCATAGTAAACTGGCCCAAGAAAGTTACTATGGTGAATTCTATAATGATAGGCTGAGTATGTTGTTTCTTTAGAAGGAACATCGGAGGGTGATGAATCAATAGTTCGTTTATGAACTTGGTATCATTCCATAACTGAGTCTAAGTAATCAAAGGTCCTGCCAGTGATTCAATATATACAAATCCAATTTCATACAAATTATGAATTCTTGTAAAACAAGACACACTCGGATCTGAACTTGTCAGATTCAATAGGACGAAGGCTATACCACAAGCAAAACATGGACAAACACCTGATTGCCATTAGTGTGAAAAGAAAATGTGCTAACTAGATTATTGACTCCAGTGCGAGTGGGAGTCTGTTGGAAATATACCTTGAGGCAATAATATTATATTATTTATTTCCACCTTTATGATTAAGAATTTATATTCTATGCTATAATTGTTATGATTCTGAAATATGTGATTCAGTGGAAAACTAATTAGCACATGTGGAATGATAAACGATAAAACATGATTCCTAGTCTCACCTCTAGGACTAGCAGGTGCTTATGCGGACCACCCAGGCGCGTGCCACTCAATCTCTAACGTCCGAAGAGCTTTCAGTGAATCGTACGACGCCGAGTGCCCATACTTATTCACGTGTGGTGGTTAGTGCGAAAAGGTCGGGGGCCTACTCAGATCACATATCCAAACCCGTTAGTGTCTTGGGATGATCAATGATCCACGATTTGTGGTCTCGTCACCCCATCGCATGGACTTACAGCAAGGGCGAAGAATGACTGGCCGTGCCACGTAATTATCTCGCGGGTACCCTCTAGATCAACCCGACTCACAAGAGACTGTCGGGAACTCAGGTCCAGCTCTACCAGGGTGGTACCGCCTATCCCTCCTATTGGAGAACGCAGTAATTTTAAAATTTTCCTACGATCACGCAAGATCTATCTAGATGATGAAGGAAATATGCCCTAGAGGCAATAATAAAGTTATTTTTTATTTCCTTAATTCATGATAAATTCTTATTATTCATGCTAGAATTGTATTAACCGGAAACTTAGTACATGTGTGAATACATAGACAAACAAAGTGTCACTAGTATGCCTCTACTTGACTAGCTCGTTGAATCAAAGATGGTTAAGTTTCCTAGCCATAGACATGAGTTGTCATTTGATTAACGGGGTCACATCATTGGAGAATGATGTGATTGACTTGACCCATTCTGTTAGCTTAGCACTTGATCGTTTAGTATGTTACTATTGCTTTCTTCATGACTTATACATGTTCCTATGACTATGAGATTATGCAACTCCCAAATACCGGAGGAACACTTTGTGTGCTACCAAATGTCACAACGTAACTGGGTGATTATAAAGGTGCTCTACAGGTGTCTCCGATGGTGTTTGTTGAGTTGGCATAGATCGAGATTAGGATTTTTCACTTCGATTGTCGGAGAGGTATCTCTGGGCCCTCTCGGTAATGCACATCACTATAAGCCTTGCAAGCAATGTGACTAATGAGTTAGTTGCGGGATGATGCACTACGAAACGAGTAAAGAGACTTGCCGGTAACGAGATTGAACAAGGTATTGAGATACCGACGATCAAATCTCGGGCAAGTAACATATCGATGACAAAGGGAACAACGTATGTTGTTATGCAGTTTGACCGAGAAAGATCTTCGTAGAATATGTAGGAGTCAATATGAGCATCCAGGTTCCGCTATTGGTTATTGACTGGAGATGGGTCTCGGTCATGTCTACACAGTTCTCGAACCCGTAGGGTTCGCACGCTTAACGTTTGGTGACGATTTATATTATGAGTTATGTGATTTGATGACCGAAGTTTGTTTGGAGTCCCGGATGAGATCGGGGACATGAAGAGGAGTCTCAAAATGTTGTAGACGTAAAGATCGATATATTGCAAGGCCATATTCGGACATCGGAAAGGTTCTGAGTGGTTCGGGTATTTATCGGAGTACCGGAGAGTTACGGGAATTCGCTGGGGAGTATATGGGCCTTATTGGGCTTTAAGGGAGAGAGAGAGAGAGAGAGGCAGGCCGCGCCCCCCAAGGCCTAGTCCGAATTGGACTAGGGGGAGGGGAGGCGCCCCCTCCTTCCTTCTCTTCTCTTTTCCCTTTCCTTGTCTCCTACTCCTACTACTTGGAAGGGGGGAATCCTACTCCCGGTGGGAGTAGGACTCCTCCAGGGCGCACCATAGGATGGCCGACCCTCCCCCTCCTCCACTCCTTTATATACGGGGGAGGGGGCACCCCATGGACACACAAGTTGATCATTGATGTTTAGCCGTGTGCGGTGCCCCCCTCCACCATAGTCCACCTCGGTCATATCGTAGCGGTGCTTAGGCGAAGCCCTGCGTCGGTAGCTTCATCAACACCGTCATCACGCCATCATGCTGACGGAACTCTCCCTCGAAGCTCTACTGCATCGTGAGTTCGTGGGACGTCACCGAGCTGAACGTGTGCGGATCACGGAGGTGTCGTACGTTCGGTACTTGGATCGGTCGATCGTGAAGACGTATGACTACATCAACCGCGTTGTCATAACACTTCCGCTTACAGTCTACGAGGGTACATGGACGACACTCTCCTCTCTCGTTGCTATGCATCACCATGATCTTGCATGTGCGTAGGATTTTTTTTGAAATTACTACGTTCCCCAACAGTGGCATCCGAGCCAGGTTTATGCCTAGATGTTATATGCACGAGTAGAACACAAGTGAGTTGTGGACGATACAAGTCATACTGCTTACCAGCATGTCATACTTTGGTTTGGCGGTATTGTTGGATGAAGCGGCCCGGACCGACATTACGCGTACACTTACGCGAGACTGGTTCTACCGACGTGCTTTGCACATAGGTGGCCGGCGGGTGTCAGTTTCTCCAACTTTAGTTGAACCGAGTGTGGCTACTCTCGGTCCTTGAGAAGGTTAAAACAACACTAACTTGACGTAATATCATTGTGGTTTTGATGCGTAGGTAAGAATGGTTCTTGCTCAGCCCGTAGCAGCCACGTAAAACATGCAACAACAAAGTAGAGGACGTCTAACTTGTTTTTGCAGGGCATGTTGTGATGTGACATGGTCAAGACATGATGCTAAATTTTATTGTATGAGATGATCATGTTTTGTAAAAGAGTTATCGGCAACTAGCAGGAGCCATATGGTTGTCGCTTTATTATATGCAATGCAATCGCCCTGCAATTGCTTTACTTTATCACTAAGCGGTAGCGATAGTCGTAAAAGCAATAGTTTGCGAGACGACAACGATGCTACAATGAAGATCAAGATGGCGTGCCAGTGATGATGGTGATCATGACGGTGCTTTGAAGATGGAGATCAAAGGCACAAGATGATGATGGCCATATCATATCACTTGTATTGATTGCATGTGATGTTTATCTTTTATGCATCTTATTTTGCTTTGATTGACGGTAGCATTATAAGATGATTTCTAACTAAATTTCAAGGTATAAGTGTTCTCCCTGAGTATGCACCATTGCCAAAGTTCGTCGTGCCGAGACACCACGTGATGATCAGGTGTGATAAGCTCAACGTTCACATACAACGGTTGTAAGCCAGTTTTGCACTTGTAGAAATACTTGGGTTGAACTTGACGAGCCTAGCATATGCAGATATGGCCTCAGAACACTGAGACCGAAAGGTCGAGCGTGAATCATATAGTAGATATGATCAACATAGTGATGTTCACCAGTGAAAACTACTCCATCTCACGTGATGATCGGACATGGTTTAGTTGATTTGGATCATGTGATCACTTAGATGATTAGAAGGATGTCTATCTAAGTGGGAGTTCTTAAGTAATATGATTAATTGAACTTTAATTTATCATGAACTTAGTCCTGATAGTATTTTTCAAATAATGTTGTAGATCAATAGCTCGCGTTGTTGCTTCCCTATGTTTTTATATGTGCTCCTAGAGAAAACTAAGTTGAAAGATGATAGTAGCAATGATGCGGACTGGGTCCGTGATATGAGGTTTATCCTCATTGCTGCACAGAAGAATTATGTCCTTGATGCACCGCTAGGTTACAAACCTATTGTAGGAGAAGATGCAGACGTTATGAACGTTTGGCTAGCTCAATATGATGACTACTTGATAGTTTAGTGCACCATGCTTAACGGCTTAGAATCGGGACTTCAAAGACGTTTTGAACGTCATGGACCATATGAGATGTTCCAGGAGTTGAAGTTAATATTTTAAACAAATACCCGAGTTGAGAGATATGAAGTCTACAACAAGTTCTATAGCTAAAAGATGGAGGAGAATAGCTCAACTAGTGAGCATGTGCTCAGATTGTCTGGGTATTACAATCGCTTGAATCAAGTGGGAGTTAATCTTCCAGATAAGATAGTGATTGACAGAGTTCTCCAGTCACCATCATCAAGTTACCGGAACTTCGTGATGAACTATAGTATGCTAGGGATGACGAAAACGTTTCTCGAGCTCTTCGTGATGCTGAAATCAACGAAGATAGAAATCAAGAAAGTGCATCAAGTGTTGATGATTGACAAGACCACTAGTTTCAAGAAAAGGGCAAAGGGAAAGAAAGGGAACTTCATGTAGAATGGCAAGCAAGTTGTCACTTCCGTGAAGAAGCCCAAAGCTAGACTAAAAGCCTGAAACTGAGTGCTTCTACTACAAAGGAAATGGTCACTAGAAGCGGAAATGCCCTGAATATTTGGTGGATAAGAAGGATGGCAAAGTGAACAAGGGTATATTTGATATACAGGCTATTGATGTGTACCTTACTAGTGTTTATAGTAGCCCCAGGGTATTTGATACTTGTTCAGTTGCTAAAAAGTAGTAACTCGAAACAGGAGTTACAGAATAAACAGAGACTAGTTGAGGGTCAAGTGACGATGTGTGTTGGAAGTGGTTCCAAGATTGATATGATCATCATCGCACACTCCCTATACTTTCGTGATTAGTGTTAAACCTAAATAAATGTTATTTGGCGTTTGTGTTGAGCATGAATATGATTTTATCATGTTTATTGCAATACGGTTATTCATTTAAAGTCAGAGAATAATTGTTGTTCTGTTTACATGAATAAAACCTTCGATAGTCATACACCCAATGAAAATAGTTTGTTGGATCTCGATCGTAGTGATACACATATTCATAATATTGATGCCAAAGATGCAAAGTTGATAATGATAGTGCAACTTATTTGTGGCACTGCCGCTTGGGTCATATCGGTGTAAAACGCATGAAGAAACTCCATAAAGATGGATTTTTGGAATAACTTGGTTATGAATCATTTGATGCTCGCGAACTATGCCTTTTGGGCAAGATGACTAAAATTCTGTTCTCCGGAACAATGGAACGTGCTACTGACTTGTTGGAAATAATACATACCAATGTATGCGGTGCAATGAGTGTTGATGCTCGTGGCGGGTATCGTTATTTTCTAACCTCCACAGATGATTTGAGCATATATGAGTATATCTACTTAATGAAGCACAAGTCTGAAACATTTGAAAAGTTCAAAGAATTTCAGAGTGAAGTGGAGAATCATTGTAACAAGAAAATAAAGTTTCTACAATCTGATTGTAGAGGAGAATATTTGAGTTACAAGTTTGGCCTTCATTTAAAACAATGTGGAATAATTTCACAGCTCACGCCACATGGAACACTACAGCGTAATGGTGTGTCCGAACATCGTAACCGCACTTTATTATATATGGTGCGATCTATGATGTATCTTACCGATTTACCACTATTGTTTTGGGATTATGCATTAGAGACAACTGCATTCACGTTAAATAGGGCACCATCAAAATCCGTTGAGACGCCGCCTTATGAACTGTGGTTTGGCAAGAAACCAAAGTTGTCATTTCTTAAAGTTTGGGGCTGCGATGCTTATGTGAAAAAGTTTCAACCTCATAAGCTCGAACCCAAATCGGAGAAATGCATCTTCATAGGATACCCAAAAGGAAACTATTGGGTACACCTTCTATCACAGATCCGAAGGCAAGATATTCGTTGCTAAGAATGGATCCTTTCTAGAGAAGGAGTTTCTCTTGAAAGAAGTGAGTTGGAGGAAAGTAGAACTTGATGAGGTAACTGTACCTGCTCCCTTATTGGAAAGTAGTTCATCACAGAAACCGGTTCCTGTGACACCTACACCAATTAGTGAGGAAGCTAATGATATTGATCATGAAACTTCAGATCAAGTTACTACCAAACTTCATAGGTCAACCAGAGTAAGATCCACACCAGAGTGGTACGGTAATCCTATTCTGGAGGTCATGTTACTTGACCATGGCGAACCTATGAACTATGAGGAAGCGATGATGAGCCCAGATTCTGCAAAATGGCTTGAGGCCATGAAATCTGAGATGGGATCCATGTATGAGAACAAAGTGTGGACTTTGGTTGACTTTCCCGATGATCGGCAAGCCATCGAGAACAAATGGATCTTCAAGAAGAAGACTGATGCTGACGGTAATGTTACTGTCTACAAAGCTCTACTTTTTGCGAAAGGTTTTTGACAAGTTCAAGCGGTTGACTACGATGAGACTTTCTCACCCGTAGTGATACTTTAGTCTGTCCAGATCATATTAGCAATTGCCACATTTTATGATTATCAAATTTGGCAAATGGATGTCAAAACTGCATTCCTGAATGGATTTATGGAAGAAGAGTTGTATATGATGCAACCAGAAGGTTTTGTCGATCAGAAAGTTGCTAACAATGTGTGAATGCTCCAGCGATCCATTTATGGACTGGTGCAAGCCTCTCGGAGTTGGAATAAACGTTTTGATAGTGTGATCAAAGCATATGGTTTTATACAGACTTTTGGAGAAGCCTGTATTTACAAGAATGTGAGTGGGGGCTCTGTAGCATTTCTAATATTATATGTGGATGACATATTGTTGATTCGAAATGATATAGAATTTCTGGATAGCATAAAAGGATACTTGAATAAGAGTTTTTCAAAGAAAGACCTCGGTGAAACTGCTTACACATTGATCATCAAGATCTATAGAGATAGATCAAGATGCTTGATAAGACTTTTCAATGAGTACATACCTTGATAAGATTTTGAAGTAGTTCAAAATGGAACAGTCAAAGAAGGAGTTCTCGCCTGTGTTGCAAGGTGTGAAGTTGAGTAAGACTCAAAACCCTACCATGGCAGAAAATAGAAAGAGAATGAAAAGTCATTCCCTATGCCTCAGTCATAGGTTCTATAAAGTATGCTATGCTGTGTACCAGACCTATTGTATACCTTGCTCTGAGTTTGGCAAGGGAGTACAATTTTGATCTAGGAGTAGATCACTGGACAACACTCAAGAATATCCTTAGTAAGGACTAAGGAAATGTTTCTCGATTATGGAGGTGATAAAAGAGTTCGTCTTAAAGAGTTACATCGGTGCAAGCTTTTATACCGATCTAGATGACTCTAAGTCTCGAGCTGGATACATATTAAAAGTGGGAGCAATTAGCTAGAGTAGCTCCGTGCAGAGCATTGTAGACATAGAATATTTGCAAAATACATACGGCTCTGAATGTGACAGACCGATTGACTAAACTTCTCTCACGAGCAAAACATGATCATACCTTAGTACTCTTTGGGTGTTAATCACATAGCAATGTGAACTAGATTATTGAATCTAGTAAACCCTTCAGGTGTTGGTCACATGACAATATGAACTATGGGTTTTAATCACATAAAGATGTGAATATCGGTGTTAAATCACATGGTGATGTGTTGGGGATATAACTATTGGTATGACCCGCCCAGGAGGGGCCGGGTTATACTTACAAACATTCTTGAAGCCCAAGACCAAGGATAGAGATGGCGGTTCAGTTAAGGGCCCAAAGCCCAGAGGCGACTTAAGGCCCATAGTGATAAACTGCCATATGTGCGTGACTTGTATTGTAAGGCAAGAATAGTTAAGAGACTGAGCCAGACACTATTTATGAGCAGGTCAGGACTCTCTAAGCCACTGGGCATCAACCTCTGTATATAAAGGGACGACCCGGCGGCAGTTCAGGGCAATTAACATTAACTCAAGAGCTAGGTCAAGCGATTCGCTCCCTGGTTATCGAGACATAAGTAATCCCACCCAAAACTGGATCGTAGGCTTTTACCTTCACCGTAAGGGGCCGAACCAGTATAAACCTTGTGTCCTTTGTCTCGATTAACCCCTTTAAGCTTCCTAGTTGTGATGGCTCCACGACTAAGTCCTTTCACTAGGACATCTGATGTGATAATTCCACGACAGCTGGCGCCCCCCGTGTGGCCAGTGCACGGTGGATTTGAGTTCTTGAAGGGCAGCTTCGAAGGGCTCAAGGGATACGCTGTGGGCCGGATGACCAAGAGTCATCGCGGCAAGCTCTACATCGACGACGCAGGCTGGGGCCCCGACACCGGCTCAATTGAGTACGGGTACCGGGTCCCCTTCAGCGGAATTCACGTCTTCATCGGCAAGATCGGCGAGCCGGGCCCTGAGCCGGACATCTGCACCGACGTCGTCGGGACGGCTCAATGTGCGAGACTCGCCCGGGCTCTGCCTGCTGTGAAGCGTGCCTTCGTGGGATGCATCCACGGAGGGCTCTCTGAAGGATCCACATCTGGCGGTGAGACAACCATCTATTCTCATGGTGAGTCGT
This sequence comes from Triticum dicoccoides, assembly GCF_002162155.2. Classification (NCBI taxonomy): domain Eukaryota; kingdom Viridiplantae; phylum Streptophyta; class Magnoliopsida; order Poales; family Poaceae; genus Triticum; species Triticum dicoccoides. The sequence goes on along the minus strand of NC_041383.1, from coordinate 770,277,138 downwards.
CCACAGGTGAGACATATTCGTTGTATCAACTGCAAGACGGCGGGCTTGGGGGCTGTTCCGATGGCAGCAGTATTCCAGATTTCCTTGAGCTGCCGAGCAGGGTCGGAATCTTCATGGCCGGCACACAACCCATCCAAGACTCCACAACTGCGGCAGCCATAACCTCCGGGTCTGCAGCAGCCGGGGCAGGATGCCTTTCGCGCTCGCCGGCTCAGGTGTTCATGGATCTCATAGATAAGATAACCGCTCTGTTAACCGCCATGGTCAACCCGGCGGATCAAGCTCAACATGATGTGGAAGTGGCGCAGTTAAAGTTGGATATAGTGCAGGCTAAGGAAGACCTGGCGGCAGAAGATGTCAGGATAACCGCAGAGCGGGCGGCTCTGGATGCTAAGGCTCAGCAGATTCAGGCGCAGACTTTCCGGCTCACGCAAGATCAGAATGCGTCTAATGAGGTCATGAGGAGAAGATATTAGAAGACTTAGTCTCGTCTCCTTTCGGTTTATGATCCTCGAAACCTCTTCCACACACCTGGTGCAGGGCCAAGTAACCCGCTGGAGATAGACCGGGTTGCGACACTCGGGGTTGGGACGTCGGTTCAGCCGCAGGTGATGGGGCCTCCCCGCATGAATACTGCTCCACCTCAGTATGTACCAACGCCATCGGGCCATTATTCTAACCCGTTGGAGAACATGATCGCGGCGGCGACACGACTGGCGGCCCTCCCGATGGACGGCAACTTTCTGGCAGCGGTTGAAACCCGTCGAGTCAGAGAACTTCTTCAGACGGCTTTAGCACAGTAGGAGGCGTACACATATAGCCGGGACATGATTCATTCAACCCCTCGTCTAAGCTGGAGCCCGAGTTATAGCAGGCACATGGACTCAGCAGTCGTTTCAAGCAACGCCCAGCGTCGTAACCAGCCAGGCGAGCATGACTTGGCATGCAATGGAGCCTTTAACTTGGTGAATCAAGACAGAATACGTCAAGAGGCTGAGCGGGTGGCTCAGGAGGAGGCTGAGCAGATAGCACAGCTGATGGCTTACCAACCTTATCCAGCTTATTCGACGACTTCTATTGAGGCAGGCGTGGCCACCAGGACCAGAGGTGTCCCCTGTCTGGTGTCGGCTCTACGTAACGAGCGCTTGCCCAAGGATTTCAAGGGACCTAGGAAGGTGCTCGATTATACGACCGACTTACAGCCCGGGGCATGGATTGAAAGTTACGAGATGGCTATGGAATTACTGGAGGTCAGTGATGCTGCGATGGCCAAGTACTTCACCATGATGTTGGATGGGACCGCCTGCACTTGGTTGAAAAGCATGCCGCCTAATTCAATCAGTTCATGGGCAGAGTTAAAAGCCCGCTTTGTTCAGAACTTCAAGGATACATGTAAGCATCCCATGTCAATTGTGGATTTGACTAGTTGCAAGCAGGAGGAGAGCGAGTCCACAACCCATTGGGTGCGCCGGGTTAAATCCATAATACATTCGTCTGATAAGATGGATGCCGGCTCTGCAGTCTTAACATTGGAGAAAATTTGCCGTTTTTTGCCTCTGAAGATGAATCTAGGGCAGCTCAAGCGCGATTGTAATGATATGGGTACGCTGATGGCGGCTCTGGTCAAGTATGCCGACTCTGATAGTACCAAGGATCCCGAGTCTGATGATGAAAAGACAGGGAAGGGAAAGAAGAATGGCAACGGCAAGGGCCCTCGGCATAACCCGACAAATCAAGGAGGTAATAAATGTAAGGCTGATGGTAGTTTGGAGTTTGTGGCTAACACTAATGCGCATGGCAACAATCAACGGCGTAAGGGGAGACCACCTCCCCGGTCCGGCGGGTCAGGCCCCACGCTTGAGCAGTTACTAAATGAGCCCTGCCCAAGGCATGGCACTCAGCAGAAGTCGGCCACTCATCTATGGAAGGACTATACAATCATGAATGCTTTTAAGAATTCCAACATGTTCAACGGTAATAATGGGCAGGGCGGCGGCTTAGGTGGCGGCAGTTTTCATGGCCCGGGCGGCGGTTCAAATTCCAACTTTCAGAATTCTCAAGGTAACCAAGGTGGTTATAATCAGCAATCGGGCCAGGGTGGTCAGCAGCAGCAGCAACAACAGCAGGGTGGATACTATAGCCATCCAAAGTAGTTGAATAGTGGACAATATCATGTGTTTACCACCAGTTTGTGCAAACGAGACCAGAAGCTTCATAAGAGGGCTGTGAACGCTGTTGAGCTAACAGTTCCTCATTATTTGAGATGGTCTGAGCAGCCTATTCTATGGACTAGCGAAGATCACCCTCCTCGGATTGATAATTCGGGTCACCTGTCCTTGGTGGTGGTTCACTAAAGTGCTCATGGATGGAGGCAGCAGCATCAACATCCTCTATTATGAGACCTTCCGTCGCATGGGGTTAACTGATAAAAGCCTTAAGCAGTCCAACACTGTTTTCCATGGCATAGTGCCTGGTAAGTCGGCATATCTAGTTGGCAAGATCGAGCTGGAGGTAGCCTTTGGAGATGAGTATGAATCCAGGGCCGAGAAATTGACTTTTGAGGTGGTCTAGATCAGAAGCCCATATCATGCTCTGTTTGGGCGACTGGCTTATGCCAAGTTCATGGCACGACCATGTTATGTGTATTTACAACTTAAGATGCTGGGTCATAAGGGTACCATCATAGTGCATGGGAGCCGGAAGATAGCCTTGGAATGTGAGGAAGGCGACGTGGCTTATGCTGAGTCGGTCTGTGCAACAGAAGAGTTGAAGTTCTACAAGGACAACGTTGATCCGACAGATATGACGTCTTTGAAAAAGCCAACCACAGAGCATGAGCCGGTCATGAAGTTTAAGTCGGCCAATGATACTAAGCTTGTTGACTTTGTTCCAGGCGACTCATCCAAGCAGTTCAGTATCAGTGCTAATTTGGATCCCAAATAGGAAAGCGCGCTCATCGAGTTCATCCGTGAGAACCGGGACATCTTTGCATGGAAACCTTCTGACATGTTGGGTGTACCAAGAGAACTCGTTGAGCACACTCTTAATATCGATCCAAAGTTTAAGTCGGTCAAGCAGTTTCTTTGGCGGTTCAATGAGGAAAGGTGTAAAGCCATTGGTGAGGAAGTAGCCCGGCTCTTGGCGGCTGGGTTCATTGTTGAAGTTTTTCATCCAGAGTGGTTGGCTAACCCGGTGCTCGTGCTCAAGAAGAACGGCACTTGGCGCATGTGTGTGGATTATACAGACTTAAACAAGGCTTGTCTGGCTGATCGTTTTGCTCTCCCTTGTATTGATCAAATTATTGATGCTACGATGGGTTGTGAGCGCTTGAGCTCTTTGGATGCTTACTCTGGTTATCATTAGATCAAGATGGCAGTTAAGCACCAGGAGAAGACGGTGTTCATTACTCCGTTTGGAGCCTTCTGCTATGTATCTATGCCTTTCGGGCTCAAGAGTGTCCAGGCAACTTACCAGCGTGTGTATAGAATTGTCTTCATAATCAAATTGGGCGCAATGGTCATGCTTATGTGGACGACATTGTGGTGAAATCCAGAGAGAAGGAGACCTTGATAGATGATCTGAAGGAAACCTTTGACAATCTTAGGGTCTACAAGATGATGCTTAACCCTGCCAAGTGTGTTTTCGCGTGCCTGCAGGCAAGCTTTTGGGTTTTCTGGTTTCTAACAGGGGCATCGAGGCTAACCCGGAGAAGATCAAGGCCATCACCTCTCTGGCTAAGCCGGCATGTATCAATGATGTTCAACATTTGGTGGGTCGTATCGCTGCTTTAAGCCGGTTCATAAGCCGGTTAGGTGAGAAGGCCATACCATTGTATCAAATGATGAAGAAGACAGATGACTTCGTCTGGAGTGATGCTGCCAACGCTGCCTTTGAAGATTTGAAGAGATAGCTGGCTGAGCCGCCGGTTCTTGCTGCTCCAATTGATAAGGATCCCTTATTGTTATATGTGGCTGCTAACACGCGTGCCGTCAGCGTGGCCATCGTGGTGGAGTGCAAGGAGGCCGGCAAGGAACATCCGGTTCAGCGGCCGGTTTACTATACCAGTGAGGTACTTATTGAGTCCAAACAACGGTATCCATATTGGCAGAAGCTCGTTTATGGGGTGTTCATGGCAAGCCAAAAGCTTAAGCAATATTTCCTGGGCCATCCTATCATTGTGGTTAGTTCTGCTCCTTTAGGAGATATAAATCAAAACAGAGAGGCCACAGGACGAGTCACCAAGTGGGCCACTGAACTTGGGCCTCATGGTTTAAATTATGTGCCACACACTGCTATCAAATCTCAAGCACTGGTGGATTTCATCAACGATTGGACAGAGCTGCAGATGCCTGAAGAAAAGCCGGATAACACATATTGGACTATTCACTTTGACGGGTCTAGGCAATTGGAGGGCTCGGGGGCTGGAGTTGTTTTAGCTTCGCCTCGAGGTGACAAATTTTGTTATGTGCTATGTTTGATGTTTCCCTATACTAACAATGCAACTGAGTATGAAGCCTTACTCCATGGTCTTCGGATGGCTAAGGAGATTTGCTTAAGCTGGGTAAGGTGTTTTGGCAACTCAGATTTGGTGGCTCAACAGGTATCAGGCAAGTGGGATTCCAAGGATCCTCTCATGGCGGCTTATCGCCATGAAGTTGACGCCATTGCTGGACATTTCAAGGGTTACCAAGTGGAGCACATTGACCGTAGAAAGAACGAGGCGGCTGATGCCCTAAGCCGGCTGGGCTCTCAGCGTAAGCCGGTGCCGCCTAATACTTTCTTGGATATTCTGCATAACCCTTCTGTCAAGTTACCTACAGAGGAAGACTTGGTTGTTCCTGACCCGGAAGCACAATTGGTGGCGGCTCTTCACGTCATACCAGATTGGACAGTGCCATATTTGGCTTACATGACCCGATGCGAGTTGCCTGAGGATGAAACCTTGGCCAGGTAGATAACCCGGCGGTCAAGTCAATGACAATTGTCAATGGCGAGTTGCATCATCGCAGTGTTACAGGGGCGTTTCAACATTGTGTCTCCCCTGAAGAAGGCAAAGAAATTCTACGTGATATTCATGAAGGGGATTGCGGCCATCATGCCGGGTCAAAGTCCCTTGTGGCCAAGGCGTTCCATCATGAATTCTATTGGCTGACGGCTCATGTTGATGCAGAGGACCTGGTCAGTAAATATGACGGTTGTCAGAAGTTCGCAAGACAGGCTCACGTGCGGGCTCGAGAGTTGAGGATGATTCCAATTACTTGGCCGTTTGAAGTCTGGGGGCTTGACATGGTTGGGCCTTTCAAAAGGTCCAAAGATAAAAGACCCACCTTTTGGTGGCGGTTGATAAATTTACAAAGTGGGTTGAGGCAGAGCCAGTCAGTAAGTGTGATGCAGCTACGACGGTTCAGTTCATGAAAAAGGTGATATTTTGCTTCGGCTTTCCACACAGCGTATAACTGACAATGGCACTAATCTGTCTAAAGGCGCCATGGAAGAATTTTGTCAACATGAGCATATTCGGCTTGATGTTTCATCAGTGGCTCACCCCCAATCCAATGGTCAAGCCAAGAGAGTCAATCAGGAGATCTTGAAATGCATCAAGCCCCGACTTTTGGTCCCCTTGCAGCGGACGCCAGGTTGTTGGGTTGACGAGTTACCCTTTGTGATATGGAGCATCAATACTACTCCCAACAGATCTACGGGTTATACACCTTTCTTCATGGTCTACGGAGCTGAGGCGGTTCTCCCTAGTGACATCCGTCATGACTCGCCTCGCGTGGCGGCTTATGTCGAAGCAGACAATGAGCAGGCGCGTCAGGATGCCCTTGATCTGTTATATGAAAAGCGTGACTTGGCAGCAGCTCGCTCGACGATTTACCAACAGGACCTACGCCTTTATCACAGCCGCCGGGTTAAAACCAGAACCTTTCAGGAAGGTGATTTGGTGCTCCGGCTCATCCAAGATCAAACTGATGCACACAATCTATCCCCACCTTGGGAAGGGCCCTTTGTGGTTAGCAAGAACCTAAAGAACAGGTCATACTACCTTATCGATGTTCGAGAGCACAAAGACTCACGTAAGTCGGAGGAGGAGACCCGCCGGCCATGGAATATCGCTCATCTTCGGCCTTACTACACTTGAGACACCGGCTCTCATGATGTACATATTTTGTCAATGTATATAGTATGATAAATAATAAAGCATGACCTCTGTCCTTTTTTCCTCCTCAAAGGTAAATGTGTCATTGTTATTATCATTGTCATCTCACGTGATCACTTGGGGGCTGGTCGTATTTGATCCAGCTTAACCCTCTTGATCCGGCTTACGATCGTATTCGAATCTAGCCATTAAACTTTATGATCACTAGGGGGCTTCCTGTTCAAACATAAGTCATATTCGAACCAAAGAGAACATAGTTGTCGGTACCCTTTTGATTGGCACACTGTCGAGCTCACTAGGGGGCTTCTTGATCGTATTCGAATCATAGCTCAACCCCTTTTGGGAACCGACTTTGATCGTATTCGAATCAGAGTCGTTAAAAAACTCTCAAGGTCATTAGGGGGCTTCCTGTTCAAACATAGGTCGTATGCGAACAAAAGAGAATATAGCTATCGGTACCCTCTTGATCGGTGCAACGCCAATGCCACTGGGGGCTACATGATCGTATTCGAATCCTAGCTTAACCCCTCTGGAATGGTTTACTGATCGTATTCGAATCAGAAGCCTTGAACTTTTTCTATTCTATTTGGTTTAAGTTTTCTTTGGAAGCACCCTTTCTTTGACTTGAGATTTTTTTGAGGTTTACAAGTACAAATGTGGTTAATTTTAACCCGGCTTGGTATTGGCTGATAAGTCACCAATATATGGGCATCATTATACCTTTGGAGGTATTGGTGTCCAATGATTGGGTTATCACCCTTACTGATCGGGTCATGTAAGCCGGCAATGCAAATTCAAAAGGTCACAGGTGTAAGATTATAGTTGTGTTTTAAACATTATATGCTACAACTAACTTATCTTTGATTCTTTTTCATCTTAGTATATCAAGTTATTATGACCTGCCTTGCGGTCAGCCGCCAAGGGATCTTGTGGTCTATTTTTATGTGCAGGACAGTTAAAAGATCTGGTCCAGCATGCAGAAAGCAGATGAAAAGTAAACACGGGTAAATATAACACGTCAGCTTAATGGCATTAAGCACCAAAAACGTGCACGATGGCACGGCTAAATTAAAGTTATTTCTATTCTATTACATGACTCCCCGAGTCCAAATGATTCATATTGTTTTTTAGCACGTCACAGGTATGAGCCGCCACGCCAGATTAGTTCTCATGGTCGCCTGAAGCATCCGGGTCAGCCCTCTCCGCTTCTTCGCCCTGACCCCTTTCCTGGAAGGTTGATGATGACCAGTCAATGTTGTTCAAAGCTTCAAATTCAGCTTCATCATCAACTAGTCCTGCCGGGTCAACTTCAGGGGCGAAGGTATGCTTATGCAGTGGGGGGATCAGACTGGTCACTTTGTAGTGCGGCATTGGAATCCTCCGGTTCTCAGCATCATAACCCACCTAGTACTTGGTAAGATCCACTTCGCCAGCTATCTGGGTGGCCACGGGGCATATCTCCTTTACACAAGCGGTAAAGTCTTCTTGTTCAAAGGGAGTACCATCCTCCTTCAAGCTTGGATAGCAGTAGCAATGTCAGCCGGGTCTAACTCTGGTAGCCAAGCTTTGGCCCAGCTTAAAGCATTCACCGCTCTAACTCTTGCAGCTGACCGCCTTAGTTCATTGAAGTGTTGGGGTAGCATGAAAATCTTCTTTAATACCTCTGCTAAGAGGGTAGGCACTTCATTTGACAAAGCCACCATGGCTAATGCACGCTAAGACCCGGTGTATAGTTGCTCCACCAGTGTATAAACTGCCTTCAGCTTGATCAGCATATCTTGGTTCAAATTTGAACTCCTGGGGCCTACATAAACATGATCAGGTGAGTCAATTCCAATTATATGATCAATTGAAAGGTCCAGGTATTTAACACTTGCAGGGCGACTTACCAAAGATCGCTGAGACCATTTGGGAGATATGGCGCTTTAAGCCGGTTAATTCACCAGTTGCTTCTTCAAGAGCCGCCTCTGCCTTCTCAGCTCGGTTAATCAATGCAGTTTTTTCATCAGCCCAGGCCTTCTTTTCCGTTTCAAATTCTTTCTTCAGTTTTTCTTGTTCAGAAATGCTGAATTTGAACTTGGAGTCGGCTCTTTGGGTTTCCGTCTCTTGGGCCTCAAAGCGGTTCTTCAGATCAGTCACCTCTGATTCGAGTTGACTCATGGCGGCCTATACAAATACAGGGTCAAAATCAAGACAATTTTGATGCAATATTAAAGTCCCAAGCCTTTTGCCAGCAACAACACTTGGCACTTGGGGGCTAATGTCTACCGAAGAAATTTTCCTTAAAGTGGCGGTTTATGACAGTAAGTCCCAAGCATTTTGCAAGCAATAATACTTGGCACTTGGGGGCTAATGCATATTTGTCACGCCCAATATGCGACCCTATCCAAAAGGAACTCGAAGGTCCCACCAAGGATAGACCCGCATATTGAAATGCTTTTGCAAGGTGGATATCATTACATCAACATTACATAATAGATGGGGATACATACAAGAGGCATACAATGCCACACGAATACAACATCACAATACATAAGAGCATCATCCGACTACGGATGAAACACAAACAGAAACTCAAACGACATCCACCCTTCTAGCCCAGGCTGTCGACTTGGAACCTATCCCCTGATCGAAGAAGAAGCAGAAGAAGAACTCCAAACAAGCAAACATCGCTCTCGCGTCATGATCATCGCATAACCTGTACCTGCAACTGTTGTTGTAGTAATCTATGAGCCACGAGGACTCAGCAATCCCATTACCATGGGTATCAAGACTAGCAAAGCTTAAAGGGAAGGAAGGGGTAAAGTGGTGAGGTTGCAGCAGCGACTAAGCATATATGGTGGCTAACATACGCAAATAAGAGCGAGAAGAGAGCAAGCGGAACGGTCGTGAAGCTAGCAATGATCAAGAAGTGATCCTGAACTCCTACTTACGTCAAACATAACCCAGAAACCGTGTTCACTTCTCGGACTCCGCCGAAAAGAGACCATCACGGCTACACACATGGTTGATGCGTTTTAATTCATATCTGGTGTCAAGTTATTTACAACCGGACATTAACAAATTCCCATCTGCCTATAACCGCAGGCACGACTTTCGAAAGTTTATACCCTGCAGGGGTGTCCTAACTTAGCCCAAGATAAGCTCTCGCGGTTAACGAAGGATATACCTTCTCCCAGGAAGACCCGATCAGACTCGGAATCCCGGTTTACAAGACATTTCGACAATGGTAAAACAAGACCGGCAAAGCCGCCCGATGTGCCGACAAATCCCGATAGGAGCTACAGATATCTCGTTCTCAGGGCACACCGGATGAGCAAGACGACGGGTTGGCATAGACCCTGGTTGCCCAAGGGGCGCCGGACATCACTCGGTTTGGACCAACACTTAGACAAGCACTGGCCCGGGGGGGCTAAAATAAAGATGACCCTCGGGTTAACTACTCCCAAGGGAAATGTAGGTGATGGTGAGGCAAATGGTAAAACCAATGTTGGGCCTTGTTGGAGGAGTTTTATTCAAAGCGAACTGTCAAGGGGGTCCCATAAATCACTCGACCGTGTAAGGAATGCAAAATCCGGGAACATAACACCGGTATGACGGAAACTAGGGCGGCAAGAGTGGAACAAAACACCAGGCATAAGGCCGAGCCTTCCACCCTTTACCAAGTATATAGATGCAATAATAATATAAGAGATATTGTGATATCCCAACCAAAATCCTGTCCACCATGGAGCAATCTTCAACTTCACCTGCAACTAGCAACGCTATAAGAGGGCTGAGCAAAGCGGTAACATAGCCAAGCAACGGTTTACTAGGAAGGGTGTCAAAGGTTAGAGGTTCATGGCAATTTGGGAGGCTTGAGGAGCAAATGATAGGTAACGCAGCATAGCGGTAGAACGAAGCAACTAGCATAGCAATGATAGTAGTGAGATCTAGGGTAGCGGTCATCTTGCCTGAAATCCCGCTAGGAAGAAGAACGAGTCCATGAAGAAGATGAACGGGAGTAGTCGAACGAATCCTCACAATCGCAACATTACCGAAAGTAAGAAGCAACACCGGAAAGAAATAAACAACATGGTAAATGCACAAGCATAAACATGGCATGATGCACAAACAAGTATGATGCATGTCCAGTTTAATAAGGCATGGCATGGCAAAGTGCAACAAACAATACTACCAATTAAGTGGAGCTCAATATGCAACGAGTTGCATATTGACGAAACACCACATTGACATATTTAGTTTAATCTCGTTTAGGTACACAACAATATTAAATGTTGTTAAACATGGCAAGAGGTGAAACATAATTAATCTACCTATCTAGGCAAGTTTAAATGAGGCCGGAAGTTACAAACAACAGTTCCGGAAAATCCCCATGTGCATATTTTAGATTTGGTACTGTTCTGCCCTAAAACATATTTTAATGTTGTTAAACATGCAAGATGAGTGCACCAAGTTAATCTAGGCATTTTTCCACCCCAAATACATATAAAGTTTATTTAAAACCGAGCTACGGTTATTTAGTTACGAAATAAATCATTTTAACATGGCATTTAAGCAAATTAACAAAACAACATTTTAAACATTTTAAACATGGATGAAAGTGGCATATTATTAATCTACACAATTTTCTGAGCATTTTACATGTATAAATCATTTTAATCCGATGCACGGTTTGTGAGTTTTTATATGCATGAAATCTAGGGGGTTTTCTGCAAAACTGTTAATACACTGGATAATGATTAAATCGCAGGACAAGAGAAAAAACAGGAGATGGGCCGAATTTGAGATCTGGCACAGGCGTGGGGGAGCTGCTCACATCGGGCCTTGAGGCCAGCAGATCTGGTGGGCTGGGGTGGCTGAAGGGGCGCGGCTGGGCCTGGCGACGCGGCCCAAGAGGGGAGGCTGCAGGAGGGGCGCGCTGGGCCTGGAGGCCGCTGGCATAGGCACGACGCGGTCGTGGCCTTGGCGCGGTCAACGGGAGGAGGGGAGACCGGATCGGGGCGATGCAGGGCGCGGCGGTGGATCCGAGTGCAGCAGGACGACGGCGAGCGCGGAGGTCACGAATGGATGCGGGGGAGGGAGCTGAGGCCGGATCTGGTGATGGAGTCACCGGGGCAGCGAGGTCCAGCACGGCAGGGCGGCGGCAAGCGGTTCGGCAGCGGCTTCTACAAAACAATGGCGGCGGCGCAGGGCTTAGAGGAGAGCACGGGAGCAGGGAGGAGAAGAGGAGGCGCGGGGCACTGCCTGGACGGGGACTCGGCGACCTGGCGGCAGCGACGAGGCTCGCCAGCGGCGGGGCTCCGGCGAGGGGCGGCGAGGAGCGGCAGCACGGGATCGAGCGGGAGGCTCGGGCGGCGCTCGGGCGCAGGGCAGGGCAGCTCGGGGCCCAGATGGGCTTTCCAGGGCCCAATCTGGGTTCCTGGCGGGCCGCGGCGGCGGGGCTGGATGGGGCGACGTGGCAGCGCCTGGTTGGCTGCGCGCGTCGCCGGCGGCGGGGTTGGACGATGGGGGCGCGACAAGTGGCGGCGGGGTGCTGGCTGGGCACGGATTTCGAGGAGAGGAGGTGGGAGGCGACTGGCTGATGATTGGGGGGCACGGATTTCGAGGAGAAGGGAGGAGAAGGCCAAAATGGCATGTGGGGGGTATAAATAGGCAGGGGTCTAGGGTTAGGGGGGTTAGGAGGGGTTTCCGGACCCTCGAATCGCGATCGTGCGCTCCGGACAGAGAGGGGGACTAGGTGGCTGCAGGTGGGCTGTGTAGAATGCCTCGAGCTGAGAAGAGAGAGAAACAGAGCGACCCGGTGGCAGCTTCCGGATACCGAAAACGTCCGACGCTAGACCGGCTATAGTGCGGCTGTAACTTTAACTGTTGGGCTATCAAACGGACTCCAAATGCGACAAAACTTGACAGGCGGCCTGTCTACACTATAATAAGACCGCATGACAAGTTGCAACCCATTACGAGAACATTTTTATGCCACTTATAAAATAATATTTCGGAGGTGCCGCGGGCGCGTGCGAGTGTGGTCGGGCTCAGAATGGACAACGGAGAGAACCGGCGGAACACGAATGGATGCAAGTTTTGAAAATGATGCCGATGCAATGCGCATGATGCTATGAGACGAGATGCATAACAAGAACAAAATGCAAAACAACAGACAAAAACCCAACCACGGAGGAAATATCATATCGCATCTCCAGAAAAGGCAAGAGTTGGAGTTACGAATATGGAAAGTTGCATCCGGGGCATTACAACACTCCACCACTACGAGAGGATCTCGTCCCGAGATCTAGGATGGCACCGGAGGGAAAATAGAAGAGGAAGAGAAGAGGTAAAACTAAGTTGCTTCTTCGAAAAATGAGTGAAACGATGAACCTTGAGAGGTTGAGCAATATAAAAGAAAGAATACAACAGAGATGAACGAGATTGCAAACAATCTGTTAGAAAAGAGGAACAAGGAACATTACGAGAACTTGAAGGTTGCAAAGACATGAATCAAGAGTTTAATGGACAAGATAGAATTCGAAACCACTCCGGTTAAAACAAGATGAGAGAGGAAGAATTCGGGCAGCACTCCGATTGAACATGGAAGGAATATAATTTGAACTTGGCAAAATGAAAGCACTTGGATGAGACTCCGGTTAAAAGAGGAATGATAGACACAACACTCCGGTTAAGTGGATAAGCATGGAAAAGAACATGATCTTGACAAAACAATATGATGAGTGAAGAGAACAACATCACAATGCCTTCGGAAGAAAGAATAGAAGATAGATCACTGGAATAAAAGAATGGAGAAGAAAATGCCAACTTGTGCCACAAATGAGCTTGGAAAGCACCCTTCGAAGAAGTTTATAATGGAGTTGTTGGAAAACCAACAACGAAACGAATAAGCTTGTAGTGGGCTTATGGAAACATCTCAACACTTGAGGTGAAATTCTGCCACTAACGAAAAACAATTGCTTGTTTGAGATCAAAGAAGAGATGAAACTTCTTTCGCCGAGAGGATAGAGATATAACTTGGATCATGGATAAGCACCACAAATAGCAACATTCCCAATGGAAGGCTTTAGGTGAAATCTGACACAAGATAACTCCATCGAAGAAGTTGATTGGTCAAAAAGATCTCTTGAATGAAGAGAAAATGATGGATTTGAAATACCTCCTTCTTGACAACATATGAATCATGAAACATGAAGGAAATTGTCAAGAGTGACATAACACCACCTCAAAAGATAAGGTAGAAAGAATTGCACTTTGGAATGCAAGATGAAGAATACTTGAACTCCTCAAAACAAGACATGTGTTGAGCACCATGTTTATTTTTTTGAGTATAGCTTGGCAGATCTTAGCTCCGAGAGAAATCTTGAAGAACAAAATGAGAATGAAAGAAATCTGTCGTGGATTTGTCACGGCAGATGTCCTTGTGAAAGGACTTAGTCGTGGAGCCATCGCTACGGGTTAACTTGAGGGGTTAAAGCGGACACAAAGACACAAGGGTTTATACTAGTTCGGCCCCTTCGATGAAGGTAAAAGCCTACGTCTAGTTGTGATGGAATTGATGTGGTTTTGATGGCTAGGGAGCAAACAAGCTTCACCTAGGCTCGAGTTGTTGTTGTCTGTCCTTGAACCGCCGCCGGGTCGTCCCCTTATATACACGGGTGACGCCCGTCGGTCCATAGAGTCCCACACCGGTTCATACTCGTATCCCGGTTGGTCTCTCTCTATTCCTAACTTACAATGCAAGTTTACATATCAAGCCGGTTTACGGCTACAGGTTCTAAACCGGCTACAGGCCTTGGGCCTTCATCTGCTTAATCACCTTTAAACTACTAATGAAGCTAACCCAGCCCAGGTAGGCCGGTTCACGCCCAGTGGTAATATCCCCAACATTAGGCCCCAGATTGATTTGAACTGGTTCATGTCAATCCTTCACAAAAATCTTTGTCTTCAACATCTTCTGGTAATTGGTAAACCGCCATGTCGTCATCATCTCTGGTTGTTGTAAACCAGCATGACGTCATCATGAAGTTAACATTTATGACGCCTTCTTTTATTAATAGATCTGCGATACCCAAGGCAGCAGCTCCACTTCCGAATCTTGTGGCTCCTGGATTCGCGCGCCTGACACACGTCCCCTGCCTTATAAATAGGACCAAAGGGTCATTTCCTTTTCTCCCCTTCGTCTCTTTCTCTTCGTCTTCCTCGCGTCGCCAGCCTCGGAGCTCCACTGCCGCCGTTGACCTCTGCACCGTCTTGGGCCGCTGCATCAACCTGAATGCACCAGAGCACCGCGGTAGCCTTCCGCGTCTTCCTCGACTCTGGTAAGCCTTCTGTTCTTCTTAACATAGATCTATTCTAGGGTTTCGTGTTCTTGCCGTGTTCATCACTTGTTCATACTCGTACCTAAACTCCTGGACATATCTGTGAAACCCTGCTCTGACCAGCAGTAGTTTTTTAGCATCCGCCTGTAGTTTTACGCTCAAGTCTATAGATCTCATCCACATTCCTACCCCTTGATTTACTTCTGTTCTGCTTTAACCTTTTGAATATTTTCTGTTTTTCTGAACTTGCTTCAGATCCATTGCTGCAATAAGACCTTGTGAAACTTGTTTCTGCATACTTAGCCATCCGCAACCTCAATTGCTTTCAATGTTTAGATCAAGCGGTTTAACTTAATATAGAAAAAGTTAATAAACCGGTATATACCATTAGTCCCCTTGTTGAACCGCTAGAACTCTTTAGCCATATGATGCTACTTCATAAAAATCCGGTTTAAATATACTGCCTCCGGTTTAGCATTGTTCATACCAGCGCCTTCTTTTATCCAACATGTTCTTGAACCGGAATCACCTATTTCTTGTAGATCTCACCATGGCCAAACAAGTATATGAGTGCAACTGGGTTCCTTCTCGTGTCACAGAAACTCAGTTGGATGATTTAGTCTCGATCGGCGCTTTAGACAGCAAAGAGACTATCCACTGGAGGGTTTCTGGTGATGAATGTCCTCCCACACCTCAAGAGGGAGAGGTTGTGATCTTTGCGGATCACTTAGCCCGGGGCTTCAAACCGCCCGGCTCTAAATTTTACCGGGATGTGTTAGCCAATTTTCAACTCCGCCCGCAAGATACTGGCCCCAATTCTGTTACCAACTTATGTCACTTCCAAGTGCTCTGTGAGGTATACCTTCAAGAGAAACCCATAGTTGAATTGTTTAGAGACTGCTTCCACTTAAACCGCCGCACAGAATTCACTGATGGTCCCAATACCGAATTGGGCGGTATGGCAATTCAGAAAAGGAAAGAAATCACTTATCCCCATGCCAGACTACACAGTCACCCCAAGGAGTGGAATGCAACATGGTTTTACTGCAAAGATACTTCCCCTGATGATGAAAATCCTTTGCCTGGCTTTCGTCCGGAGCGGCTCAGCAATACACACCCCTTCCCACAAAGGTTAAGTGCCAAGGAGAGGAGTAAATACGCTCCGCAATTATCCAAGCTCCGAGCCTTCATGGCCAACGGTTTAACAGGAGTAGATCTCGCACGCTGTTGGATATCATGGATCATAGTGCCTCTCAGCCGGCGCTCCGGTTTAATGTGCAAGTATACTGGTAGCATTGATGACCCACTCCGACACACCAACATCCAGCTCTCCGATGATGAAGTCACAGAGGCTGTGAAGAAAATGCTGAACGAACCAGAGCACCTCTGCGCTCAAACCGGCCTGCTCCCTTTCTGTGCTACCAACAAACCACCAGCTGTAAGATTTTGATTGTACTTTTTACTGAACCTGTTATTGATATCTCTGTCTGACATCAATTGCTGCTTAACCAGGGTGATAATCCATTTTGGAGCAAGAAGCTTCCACAAGACAAACCGGAGAAAGCAGAACGGTCAACCCGGCTAAAGACCAAGGTCATCAAGAAGCCTGCTAAAAAGAGGAAAACCACTGCTTCATCTGATCCGGCTGTTGATGATGATGTGGGTAACTCGGACCTTGAGGTAGAACTCGATTCACTAGGCTTACTTTTTACACGCCTTATTGATGATGATACTTGTCAAGACGACGCTGAAGCCAGTAATGCTGATGTCGCTGAGGTAACTATTCTCTCTTCCGATTCAAATCCTTTGCCTTTGCCAAAATTTCGCTAGGCAAACCGGAAAGTTAAATTTTCTCATCCTCTTGCTTACTTGGATCCCAAATTTCTTATGAAGACTCAGCAACATGAAGCTCGCCGCACAACCCGGCACAGCGGCCAGGTAGTTACCTCCGCCGGTTTACCAAACAATCCGGTTCAAAAACGCCGCTCCGAGGTCTCCGACCTTTTTATTAATTTATATCCTAAAGCGGGTTTCATCCGTCAACCTCTTAATCCGTCCGACTCCGATTATCAGGTTACTTCCCATTCTTCCTCTGGTGAATCGTCATCCACTCAGCTGCCACCACTGAAAACGTTTCTTGGGTAAGCTAGACTGAACATATGCTTCTGGTATACCATGTTATAACTTATGTTGTTCCTTGACTCTTTGTTTCTCTTTCAGGGCTAAACCTAAACCGAGCAAGAAAGCCCGCCTGGATAAAGCGGCCGAGGAAGATGTCGCCCCTGAACAGGATAAAACACCAGATCTTGAAACGTTTGTTTATGAGGATATTCCCAATGATCCTCCCTTGCAAGATGATGCTATTCCTGAGAAAAGGCCTATCAATACCCCAGTCCCTGTTGACCAGCCTGCCAGCTCCGTCCGGATTGATAGATCCCGCAGTCCTTCAAAGCCTGCCGATAAACCGACCGCGCCAACGCAAACCGGCAAGTCCAAGGATGATGACGTTGTAATTACCGGCGTAGGTCGCTTTGAACCAGGGAATCCTGTCGCTTTGGCCAAGCATACTGTGAAAGAAGATTTTTCTGCCATGAACAAAGGCAAATGGGATGTTGATCTGGAAACATATGCTGCTCTGAGTGCCCAAGATCTTCATTCTGGTTACTTGAACCGGCTATATACTAATCGTGACTGTGAAGCTGGCCTAGTAAAGATGATGAGAGATAAATTTGAGGTAACTTCCTTGTGCTTCTTCTTTCTTTAATTACTGCCACTGTATTAATCCTCCTAGCCCCCAAGGGCCGGTTTGTAACCTTCTTCAAGCCAGGACTTGAATATAGTCCTCAATACTTTGAAATCCATCAATGTAACCCCCAAGGGCCGGTTCAACTTAGTATAGTTAAACCGGGATTCCAATAAAGATTCTAACATCAGAACATAACCGAGCAAATAGCCATTAGCCCCCAAGTGCCAAGTTGAATACCTGTATTGAGCTTGGGACTTTGCGATTTAGTAATAGATGAAAATTGAAGGTGCATTAGCCCCCAAGTATAAAGCGTATAACTTGTTATGTGGTTGGTACTTCAAATTCTTGTACCGTTTGTTGAAAGCCAAGCACTGTCTTTATGCAGGCTGAAGTGAGGATCAAAGAGGACCGGATTACTGATCTGCAGGAAACTTTGAAAACCCAACAAGATGAAACCAACAAGGCAAGGGAAGAAATAACCAGCGCTTTGAGCATCACAGAACAGCTGAAGGAGGGCTTCAAGAAGGAGCGGACTGATTGGGCCACTGAGAAGGCCGCTTTAATAAAAAGAGCTGAAAATGCTGAAGCTGCCCTTAAACCGGTGGTAGATGAGCTGACCGCCGTAAAGCGGCAAGTACATTCCATGACCGCTGTTATCTTTGGTAAGCTCCTTTTGGTTTCCTGGACAACTCTGGCCTGCTTATAATAGATCCGGTTTGTGATCTTTCCTGTATTGTTGCAGGTACACGCATTGGTCACTTAGGGTCAGATGTTCGGAAGAAGTTGAAGGCTGCCTACACTTTAATTGAACAGTTGTATACCGGAGCGCAGCGGATCATGACCACTACATCTCATAACAATCCGGCACCCACTTTAATCCAAGACACTCTTAATAGGTTGTCAATGCTTCCTGCTCGGATTGAAGAACTGAAAAAATCTGCTGCTCGAACCGGAGCCATTAATGCCTTGATCCGGGCAAAAGCATGGGTGCCGGATTTTGATCCTGTTGAGGCAGCTCAAGGCTATCCCAGCTTGAAGGAAGACGGCTCAGAGTTCAATGAAGATGATTTGAGGGCGATAAATCGTGCAGTACGCCCTCTGGCTTGTCAATTGGCTGAAGAGGCAGACTTGTCGCATTATCAAGCTCAGTACAATGATCAGAACAAACGAGTGCCTGCACCAACTCCTGAAGTGGAGAATCTGATTCCTCCAATCCGTAAGCATACTTACGCTCCTGATATTGAACCGTCTTCTCTGATCCACGAAGAGGCTATCTTTCAAACTTTAATGGGAATCGACTGGACCACTATTGATTTCCAACCAATGGATAGAGATGAGGAAGCTGAAACGGCACGGGCCGACCCACAATCATCAGACCGGGGCGATGAGCAGGCTTGAACCGGAAGCCAGTTTAAATAGCTTCTTTATTATGATCCACCGGAACAACAATGATCTTATTTGGGCACCGTGTTGCCTTGTAATAGGATAGTCAATACTTCTGCCTTGAATATGCCTTCGTGCATAAGTACTGATGCTTTTGCTTGAAATCCTCAATTTATATCTCCTGCAATCAGAAAATCTTGAACTTCGGTGGCGGTTATACCGCCAACCGGTTTATGACCTTTATATATATATCATCAATGTATTTAAGACGTATAATCAAATATGTGATACAAAATACCTGCCATCGCTGGGCATGAAGTTGGCTTAGCCAGGCTTGAAACGGAGTATTTATAAACCGTTACCATCAAAGGGGAGAAAACAACTCCCATGTAAACCGTGCTGGGTCATTATGAGCCCCCCTGCTACTTCATGATGTTAACAGGAAAGTTAAACCGGGCATATTTCTCCGGAGTACAAATGAACCGATTTCCGTCAGCTGAACCGGTAAAAAAGTGTTGTTGGTTTAAAGGAAACACAACAAAAAGTGAATAATAGTCATAAAAGAAATATGGAAGCAAAGGCAATGATAAAAACCGTTTGCAACAACATGCTTTACTGAGCTGATCATATGGTGTTACCACGGTCGGACAGGACCAAGCCCCCAATAGGAGTGACAATGGTTCAAGTCAGTCAGGTCCCCAAATGAAACCGTGGCATTTATGCCGATCAAAAGGCGTGGCAATGGTTCGGGTTCGACCAAGCCCCCAAGTGATTCTGTGGCCTTAGGCCGATCTAGAGGCGTGACTGGTTCAGACTTGACCATGTCCCCAAGTGATCTGGTGGCTTTCACCTATCAAAAGGTGTCGCATTGGTTCGGACACGACCAAGGCCCCAAGTGATATCACAAAGCTTTTTTGAAAAGCAAATTTGAAGGGGTAAACCGGAGGCCGCTTTAAAACAGAACCACTCCATGTAACCACACATGATATGAAAGGACAGAGACCCCGCTTTAGCTGAGGCTCCGGTTTTATTATATCAATGATAATATATACACTGCCATGATATGTACATAGATAGAGCCGATGGCTCAAGTGTAGTAAGGCCGAAGATGAGCTATATTCCACGGCCTGTTGGTCTCCTCCTCTGATGTGCGTGAGTCTTTATGCTCTCGAATATCAATCAGATAGTACGACCCGTTGCGCAGATTCTTGCTGACCATGAAAGGTCCCTCCCAAGGTGGGGATAACTTGTGCATATCCGTCTGATCTTGGATGAGCCGAAGCACCAAATCTCCTTCTTGAAAAGTTCTGGTTCTGACCCGGCGACTGTGATAGCGACGAAGATCTTGTTGATAAATCGCCAAGCGGGCAGCTGCTATGTCACGCTCCTCATCTAATAGGTCCAAAGTATCTTGCCGTGCTGTCTCATTGTCCGCTTCAACATAAGCTGCCACACGAGGCGAATCGTGCCGGATATCACTAGGGAGAACCGCCTCTGCTCCGTAGACCATAAAAAACGGTGTGTATCCTGTAGATCGGTTGGGCGTAGTGTTGATACTCCATAGCACAGATGGTAGCTCTTCAACCCAACATCCCGGTGTTCTTTGCAATGGAGCCATAAGCCGGGGTTTGATGCCTCGCAAGATCTCTTGATTAGCTCGTTCTGCCTGCCCATTGGACTGGGGCTGAGCCACTGATGATACGTCAAGTCTGATGTGCTCACGTTCACAGAATTCCTTCATAGCACCCTTTTTAATGAACTACATCGCTGTAGCTGCATCACACTTGCTGACAGGCTCCACTTCAACCCACTTGGTAAACTTGTCAACTGCCACCAAAAGGTGGGTTTTCTTATCCTTGGATCTTTTAAAAGGTCCGACCATATCCAGCCCCCATGTTGCAAACGGCCAAGTAATTGGAATCATCCTCAATTCTTGAGCCGGCACATGAGAACGCCTTGAAAATTTCTGACAGCCATCACACCGTTTAACCAAGTCCTCCGCATCAGCATGAGCTATCAACCAGTAAAACCCGTGATGAAACGCCTTAGCCACCAGAGGCTTTGAACCGGCATGGTGACCACAATCCCCTTCATGGATTTCGCGTAAAATTTCACAACCTTCCTCAGGAGAGACGCAGCGTTGAAACGCCCCTGATACACTACAATGATGCAATTCGCCATTGATAATTGTCATAGATTTGGATCGCCGGACTATCTGCCTGGCTAGAGTCTCATCCTCTGGCACCTCTCCGCGGTTCATGTACGCAAGATAAGGAACTGTCCAATCCAGTATAATATGCAGGGCTGCCACCAATTGAGCCTCCGGATCAGGAATAGCCAAATCCGCTTCACCCGGGAGCTTGACTGATGGGTTGTGCAACACATCGAGAAAGACATTAGGCAGGACCGGTTTAAGCTGAGAGCCCAACCGGCTTAAAGCGTCCGCCGCTTCATTTTTTTGACGATCCACGTGCTCCACCTGATAACCCTTGAAGTGACCCGCAACAATATCCACCTCACGATAATATGCAGCCATAAGCGGGTCCTTAGAATCCCAAGTGCCAGATACCTGTTGAGCCACGAGGTCCGAGTCACCGAAGCACTTAACCCGACTTAGATTCATCTCTTTAGCCATCCGGAGACCATGGAGCAAAGCTTCATACTCAACTGCATTATTAGTACAAGGGAACATTAAGCGGAGAACATAACAAAACTTATCACCCCGTGGGGAAGTTAATACGACTCCAGCCCCCGAGCCCTCCAATTGCTTGGATCCATCAAAATGGATAGTCCAATATGTGTGATCCGGCTTTTCCTCTGGTGCTTGCAACTCCGTCCAATCATTGATGAAATCAACAAGTGCTTGAGACTTCACCGCTGTCCAAGGCACATACTTCAATCCGTGCGGCCCAAGTTCTATGGCCCACTTGGCAATCCGGCCAGTCGCCTCCCGGTTCTGTATGATATCGCCCAAGGGAGCTGGACTGACCACTGTGATGGGGTGCCCTTGGAAATACTGCTTCAACTTCCGGCTTGCCATGAAAACTCCATATACCAGCTTCTGCCAATGCGGATACCTTTGCTTGGATTCAATAAGCACCTCACTGATATAGTAAACCGGCCGCTGAACCGGATACTCCTTGCCTGCCTCCTTGCGTTCTACCACAATAGCCACGCTAACCGCACGAGCATTGGCCGCTACGTATAACAATAACGTCTCCTTGTCGACCGGAGCTGCAAGAACGGGCGGATTGGCTAATTGCCGCTTCAAGTCCTCCAACGCTTCATCAGCAGCTGGACTCCAGATGAATTGATCTGTCTTTCTCAACATCTGGTATAAAGGGATGGCCTTCTCTCCGACGCGGCTGATGAACCGGCTCAGTGCGGCGATCCGACCCACCAAACGCTGAACATCGTTGATACACTTCGGTTTAGCCAGGGAGGTGATAGCCGTAATCTTCTCCGGATTAGCCTCAATTCCTCTGTTGGACACAAGAAAGCCCGGTAACTTGCCTGCCGGAACACCAAAGACACATTTGGCAGGGTTAAGCATCATCTTATAAACCCGCAAGTTGTCAAAGGTTTCCTTCAAATCATCAACCAGCGTCTCCTTCTGCCTTGACTTGACTACAATATCATCCACATAGGCGTGCACATTGCGGCCGATCTGTTTATGCAGGAAATTCTGTACACACCATTGATAAGTGGCTTGGGCGCTCTTGAGCCCAAAAGGCATAGATACATAGCAGAAGGCTCCAAAGGGAGTAATAAACGCCGTCTTCTCCTGGTCCTTAACCGCCATTTTGATCTGATGATACCCAGAATACGCATCCAAAAAACTCAAACGCTCACAACCCGCCGTGGCGTCAATAATCTGGTCAATGCGAGGGAGGGCAAAAGGATCCGCTGGACAAGCCTTGTTAAGATCCGTGTAATCCACACACATACGCCAAGTGCCATTTTTCTTAAGTACCAGCACCGGATTAGCGAGCCATTCTGGATGGAACATTTCAATGATAAAACCAGCTGCTAAGAGCCTGGCCACTTCTTCTCCAATAGCTTTGCGCCTTTCTTCGTTAAACCGGCGGAGAAACTGTTTTACCGGTTTATACTTGGGATCAACATTAAGAGTGTGCTCAGCGAGTTCCCTCGGTACACCTGGCATGTCAGAAGGCTTCCATGCAAAAATGTCCCGATTGTCACAGATGAACTCGATGAGCGCGCTTTCCTATTTAGGGTCCAAGTTGGCACTGACACTGAACTGCTTGGACGAATCGCCGGGCACGAAGTCAACAAGCTTGGTTTCAGCTGCCGATTTGAACTTCAGATCTGAATCATGCTCCGTAGTCGGCCTCTTCAAAGGGGTCATGTCCGCCGGATCAACATTGTCCCTATAATATTTCAACTCCTCCGTGGCACAAACCGACTCTGCATAGGCCGCTTCACCTTCCTCACATTCCAAAGCAATCTTGCGGCTCCCATGAACCGTTATTGTCCCTTTGTAACCCGGCATCTTGAGCTGCAAATAGATATAACAAGGCCGTGCCATGAATTTGGCATAAGCCGGCCGCCCAAACAAGGCGTGATACGGGCTCCGAATTTTCACTACCTCAAAGGTTAGTGTTTCAGATCGGCAATCATGCTCGTCCCCGAAAGCCACCTCCAAGGCTATCTTACCAACAGGATACGCTGATTTGCCAGGCACCACACCATGGAACACCGTATTAGACGGTCTGAGATCCTTGTCTGTTAGCCCCATGCGGCGGAATGTCTCATAGTACAGGATGTTAATACTACTCCCTCCATCCATGAGTACCTTGGTGAATTTATAACCTCCCACCTGAGGGTCTACCACTAATGCCAACTGGCCCGGATTGTCAACCCGAGGGGGGGGGTGATCCTCCCTGCTCCACACGATAGGCTGCTCGGACCAGCGTAAATAACGCGGTACGGCCGGTTCAACAGAGTTCACTGCTCGCTTGTGAAGTTTCCGGTCGCGCTCATCCAAGCTAGTTGTGAAAACGTGATACTGCCCATTGTTCAACTGTTTTGGCTGGCTCTGATAACCCAACCGCTGCTGCTGCTGCTGTTGGTTGTAACCCCCTTGACCGCTCTGATTATCCTGGTTATTATTACCTCCCTGATTGAAACCTGAACCGGAAGCTCCATCGTGACCCGGCCCATGGAAACTGGATCCTGAGCCACCACCTGACCCACGGTCATACCGGAAGGCATTAGAGTTTTTAAATTCCTACATAATGTAACAATCCTTCCAAAGGTGGTTAGCCGGCGCCTCCTTCGTCCCGTGTTTTGGGCAAGGCTGATTCAACAAATAGTTTAAGCGATCCGGGTTAGGATTTGGAGCCCCATTACGATTCGCCGCTTTACCTCTGCACCGCTGACCATTGTCCTGCGCATTAGTGTTAGCCACAAAGTCCATGCTGCCATCCGCTTTACGCTTGCCTCCGTTTCCATGGCCCGCCGATTTGTATTGATGCCCCTTAGAGTTGCTATTCTTTTTCCCTTCCCTACTTCGTCATCGTCAGTCTCGGGATCCTTGGTACTATCAGAATCAACATACTTCACTAAAGCGGCCATGAGAGTTCCCATGTCATTACAGAACCGCTTCATACGCCCCAACTTCAACTTTAGAGGCTTAAACCGGCAGTTGCCCTCCAGGGTTAAGATCGCAGAGTCAGCATTGATCCTGTCAGACGAGCACAAGACTTCAGAAACGCGGCGTACCCAATGGGTTGTTGACTCTCCGTCCTCCTGAACACAAGCCGCCAAGTCTACTATGGACTTAGGCTGCTTACACGTATCTTTGAAATTTTGGATAAACCGGGTCCGCAACTGGGCCCATGAACTGATAGAATTAGGCGGCAGGCTCTTCAACCAAGTATGTGCTGTGCCTTCAAGCATCATGGTGAAGTACTTTGCACACGCGGTCTCATCTACATCCAGCATCTCCATTGCCATCTCATAACTCTCTACCCACGATTCTGGAGATAAATCAGCGGTGTAATTTGGCACCTTGCGCGGGCCCTTGAAGTCCTTGGGCAGGCATACATTGCGTAAAGCGGGGACTAAACAAGGCACTCCCAAGCTAGATGCGACCCCTGGCCCGGTAGGACGAACCGGTGTAAGCTGATCCGCCTCGTTCTGTGCTGCTAACTCAGCCTCCCTTCGTGCCCGGGCCCGGTCCACTACATCCTGAGCATCGTGAACACCACCGGCCGGGTTATTGCCACGGGCCGCTTCACGGCCCCGCGCATTGCTTGATATGGCCGGTTCATCCAGGCACCTACTATAGCTCCGGCTTGGACGAGGTGTGGAATGAATCCGATCGCGACTGTATGAATATGCCTCCTGTTGAATCAAAGCGGTCCGGAGAAGTTCCTTAACCCGGCACGTCTCTATTGCTTGTGGAGAGTCTCCTTCAACCGGGATAGCTTCTAATCGCGCAGCAGCTGCGACAAGATTGTCCATAGATTAAAATAATGACCCAGAGGTGTCTGGACCGGTGGAGGAATCACAATTGTCTGCCGAGGAGGTTCCATCAGGCGGGGTTGGACCGTCGCTCCTGGCCCTGGTGCCTCGACCCGGTTTACCTCCAGGTGCCCCGGCGGATTACTGGTTCCAGCTCCCGGAGTGTGAAAGAGATTTCGAGGGTCAAACCCTAACGGCAGGCGTGATCTGTGCTTCCGCTTCAAGACCTCCTGTGATGTGTTCTGGTCGAGCATGAGCTTATAGGCCTGGGCAACCAAAGCGGCCAGCTCTGCAGCCATCCTGTCCTTCTCTGCTGCCAGGTCGGCTTTGGCCTGTACGATCTGCTCTCTCACATTTGCAATCTCCGCATCATGGGCCTCCTGATCCGCCGGATTGGCCTCTGCCATAAGTACCGCTAGTGCGTCAAACAGGTCAGACAGAACTTGAACCGGTGGGGGCACAAGGCCTCCTGCCCTTGCTACCGCCGCCGCTGCTGATCCGGAGAGCATTGCTGCTGCGGTCGAAGAGTGATTCACCGCCTGCGTGCCGGCCATGAATATTCCAACCCGGTTGATCTGATCTGCGGGGTCTGAAACACTGTCGCCATCGGAACAGCCCCTAATCTGGTCGTCTTGCAACTGGTACAATGATTCGGTCTCTCCGGTTGAGGACTCGTCGCCAGAATAAATGACGGTCTCGCTACCGTATTCTGACTCGTCCTCATGCTCTCCTCCATGGATGACTCCCACGAAGGCACGCCTCACGGCCGGTTTAACCTGGGTAGATCTCGCACGCTGAGCCGTCTCGACGAGGTCGGTGCGGATGTCCGGCTCAGGCCCAGGCTCACCAATCTTGCCGATAAAAGCGTGTATGCCACCAAAGGGGACCCGGTACCCGTACTCGATCGAGCCGGCTTCGGGACCCCATCCTGCATCGTTGATGTAGAGCTTGCCGCAACGACTCTTGGTCATCCGGCCCACAGCATAGCCTTCGAGTCCTTTGAGCTTGCCCTCCAAGATCATCAAACCGTCGTGCGATAGCCCCACGGTGGGCGCCAACTGTCGTGGATTTGTCACGGCAGATGTCCTTGTGAAAGGACTTAGTCGTGGAGCCATCGCTACGGGTTAACTTGAAGGGGTTAAAGTGGACAGAAAGACACAAGGGTTTATACTAGTTCGGCCCCTTCGATGAAGGTAAAAGCCTACATCTAGTTGTGATGGAATTGATGTGGTTTCGATGTCTAGGGAGCAAACAAGCTTCGCCTAGGCTCGAGTTGTTGTTGTCTATCCTTGAACCGCCGCCGGGTCGTCCCCTTATATACACGGGTGACGCCCGTCGGTCCACAGAGTCCCACACCGGTTCATACTCGTATCCCGATTGGTCTCTCTCTATTCCTAACTTACAATGCAAGTTTACATATCAAGCCGGTTTACGGCTACAGGTTCTAAACCGACTACAGGCCTTGGGCCTTCATCTGCTTAATCACCTTTAAACTACTAATGAAGCTAACCCGACCCAGGTAGGCCGGTTCACGCCCAGTGGTAATATCCCCAACAAAATCCTTGATGAACCATCATGTAGAGCCTCCATGAAGAACTCCGGTAATGAAAGGATGATAGAAAGAAAGAGAAGTTGGAAACACAAGGTGAAGCCTTGTAATGATTTAGATGGAGCTTTGTGATGATATAACCGAGAGAACTTGGAACTCTGGAAAGAAAAGATGAATACTAGAACTGAGAATTACTTCATCAGGAACAATCTCCGAAAGAAGGAATTAATCACTTGGATGAAACAAGAATAAGAATTATGTCATGCCTATCCTGCACCAATTTAAATTGATGACAAGCAACGGATTTGGCATACTACTTATTCTTGTAGAAAGGATTAAGAGAGATATAGCATAAACTTGAGAAGGAATAGATAGAACCACCGGTGGGATTTGGAAATAACAAATGAATTGATATGATAACGAAGGAAGTGAAATGTTGAACGAACCACCGTAAGAATAGAAAATGAAAGTAACAAAGGCACAATTCTCCGGGAAGAATTGGAAAACGAATGAAGATACTTGAGGGGATTTAGATACATGAGAACGAAGAGATCATGAACTGATTAGAGGGTATTTGAACGATGCACCGGAAGAATTCGAGAACGAGAGTTGAAAGCTGAGAATGAATAATTCTAAGATGATGGGCTACGGAGAATCAATCTGAAAAGACTCTTGAATTGCTCCGGATGGGTGAAAAGAATTCTCACAATCAAAAACAATTATGAGAGGTTGGCAATAACGCTAGAACCATGAATCTCTGGAAGAACGGTTAAGGATTTAAGAGGAACTCTTCTTCGGTCTTCAAAATCCGAGAAATGACGATGAGAAACACCACCATAAATTATTGAGATACTCCGAAATGAATAATAGAAAGGTTGAATCAACGATGAAAAGAATTTGAAAGATCTTGGAGAAAGACATTTGACTGATGATATTTCATTCTTACGTCAAACTTTCAAATGAATTTGAGAATTGCTCCTGATAATTCGAAGAGTCAGGTAAGATCCTGGGAAAAGACATGTGGGTTAGGGCCCACTAAAAAGAAAACACCGTTGGAAATGATTTTACAAGGAGATTGCACCGGTTGAATTAAATGGCTTGAATGAGATAACAATCTCCAAATAGCTTGAACGGATTAAGAATGGAAACACAAATCTTCTGAGATATCTTCAGCACTCCGGATATGAATAGAGAGAAGTGAAAGATTAAGAGGTGCACCGGTATGAAAAAGCATTTGCAACAAGGAAAAGAGTATGATCAAACTGCAAGCTTGAATTGGATCCACCGGAGAAGAAAAGAGAACGGAGGATGATGAACTTGAAACTGTTGAGCATCTTCATGGGAAATCACCGGATAAGAACATTGAAAGAAAAGAATGAAGAGACTTCCCACAAATAAAAGGATACATGATTAAGAAATCTGAGTCCTTGAAGTAAAAAGGTGGGAGGGCGGGAAAACAAAGGCAACTTGGGATGGATGAAACAAACACCGTTGAGAAAACTTGGAATTGATCTTGCAGATGTTGAAAATGATCGGATCCACTAGAAGAGAATCACACCGGTTGGAAAGAATTGACATGACAACCTCAGTGATCAAGAAGGATTAGCACTCCCATAGAAATATGAGAACACCGCTTGAAAGGTATGGATTCAACATTTGACTTCGAAGCAACTCGAATACCACAAATAAAACAAAACAAAGGATTTGTCTTGCAAAATAAGCCGGAACAAATACATATGATAGAGATTTACCCAATCCCATATCATGCATCTGTCGGAAAGATATTCTAGGAGCTACTTGAATTCCCACCTATAAACTCCCGAAACTTTCTGGTTATGCAATCTGGTGTTGGGGATACAGGGGAAGCAATATATCTCACCCAAACTAACAATACCTACATCCAAGCTGTATCCATCCGTCAACACATAACCAAGAAACCTTCGGAAATCGTGTACCTCAACCTTCGAAAACCATCCGTTATACGAGCTATGGCAATACTCCCGAAATCCCCAGTACTGGGTGACATCGAGGTTATCTCACCAACAATTGCATAAAAGAGACTTTCGATGTCGGCAAAACTCAGGTATTCTAGAACTGCAACGATAAAATTGTGACGACAACACCTCAGAGCTCAACTCCCTGGGTCAATGCCACATAATAGACAGGAGGCACCAAGAACAATGTTCTCGTCACAAAACCATCGGAACGATTCTTACCCGCGTGATCATAAAAAAATTTTAGTGAAATTTGAGGAGAGAAAAGTCAAAACATCTACGTCAGGAGACTTCACCAGAGCGACGAAGGGGCTGAGGAGTAAAAAGAATCCTACTCTCCGATATATATAATCCTAAGACTCAAAATAGTTTTCTTCTAGACTCAACAATGGCCAACAATCAAGGGGGCTCCTATGGTCGGTCGAGGCTCTGATACCAACTTGTCACGCCCAATATGCGACTCTATCCAAAAGGAACTCGAAGGTCCCACCAAGGATAGACCCGCATATTGAAACGCTTTTGCAAGGTGGATATCATTACATCAACATTACATAATAGATGGGGATACATACAAGAGGCATACAATGCCACACGAATACAACATCACAATACATAAGAGCATCATCCGACTACGGATGAAACACAAACAGAAACTCAAACGACATCCACCCTGCTAGCCCAGGCTGCCGACCTAGAACCTATCCCCTGATCAAAGAAGAAGCAGAAGAAGAACTCCAAACAAGCAAACATCGCTCTCGCGTCATGATCATTGCATAACCTGTCCCTGCAACTGTTGTTGTAGTAATCTGTGAGCCACGAGGACTCAGCAATCCCATTACCATGGGTATCAAGACTAGCAAAGCTTAAAGGGAAGGAAGGGGTAAAGTGGTGAGGTTGCAGCAGCGACTAAGCATATATGGTGGCTAACATATGCAAATAAGAGCGAGAAGAGAGCAAGCGGAACGGTCGTGAAGCTAGCAATGATCAAGAAGTGATCCTGAACTCCTACTTACGTCAAACATAACCCAGAAACCGTGTTCACTTCCCGGACTCCGCCGAAAAGAGACCATCACGGCTACACACATGGTTGATGCGTTCTAATTCGTATCTGGTGTCAAGTTATCTACAACCAGACATTAACAAATTCCCATCTGCCTATAACCGCATGCACGGCTTTCGAAAGTTTATACCCTGCAGGGGTGTCCCAACTTAGCCCATGATAAGCTCTTGCGATCAACGAAGGATATACCTTCTCCCAGGAAGACCCGATCAGACTCGGAATCCCAATTTACAAGACATTTCGACAATGGTAAAACAAGACCAGCAAAGCCGCCCGATGTGCCGAAAAATCCCGATAGGAGCTGCACATATCTCGTTCTCAGGGCACACCGGATGAGCAAGACGACAGGTTGGCATAGACCCTGGTTGCCCAGGGGGCGCCGGACATCGCTCGGTTTGGACCAACACTTAGACAAGCACTGGCCCGGGGGGGGCTAAAATAAAAATGACCCTCGGGTTAATTACTCCCAAGGGAAATGTAGGTGATGGTGAGGCAAATGGTAAAACCAATGTTGGGCCTTGCTGGAGGAGTTTTATTCAAAGTGAACTGTCAAGGGGGTCCCATAAATCACCCGACCGCGTAAGGAACGCAAAATCCGGGAACATAACACCGGTATGACGGAAACTAGGGCGGCAAGAGTGGAACAAAACACCAGGCATAAGGCCGAGCCTTCCACCCTTTACCAAGTATATTGATGCATTAATAATATAAGAGATATTGTGATATCCCAACCAAAATCCTGTCCACCATGGAGCAATCTTCAACTTCACCTGCAACTAGCAACGCTATAAGAGGGCTGAGCAAAGCGGTAACATAGCCAAGCAACGGTTTGCTAGGAAGGGTGTCAAAGGTTAGAGGTTCATGGAAATTTGGGAGGCTTGAGGAGGAAACGATAGGTAACGCAGCATAGCGATAGAACGAAGCAACTAGCATAGCAATGATAGTAGTGAGATCCAGGGTAGCGGTCATCTTGCTTGAAATCCCGCTAGGAAGAAGAACGAGTCCATGAAGAAGATGAACGGGAGTAGTCGAACGAATCCTCACAATCGCAACATTACCGAAACTAAGAAGCAACACCGGAAAGAAATAAACAACATGGTAAATGCACAAGCATAAACATGGCATGATGCACAAACATGTATGATGCATGTCCGGTTTAATAAGGCATGGCATGGCAAAGTGCAACAAACAATACTACCAATTAAGTGGAGCTCACATTGACATATTTAGTTTAATCTCGTTTAGGTACACAACAATATTAAATGTTGTTAAACATGGCAAGAGGTGAAACATAATTAATCTACCTATCTAGGCAAGTTCAAATGAGGCCGGAAGTTACAAACAACAATTCCGGAAAATCCCCATGTGCATATTTTAGATTTGGTACTGTTCTGCCCTAAAACATATTTTAATGTTGTTAAACATGCAAGATGAGTGCACCAAGTTAATCTAGGCATTTTTCCACGACAAATACATGTAAAGTTTATTTAAAACCGACCTACGGTTATTTAGTTACAAAATAAATCATTTTAACATGGCATTTAAGCAAATTAACACAAACAACATTTTAAACATTTTAAACATGGATGAAAGTGGCATATTATTAATCTACACAATTTTCTAAGCATTTTACATGTATAAATCATTTTAATCCGATGCATGGTTTGTGAGTTTTTATATGCATGAAATCTAGGGGGTTTTCTGCAAAACTATTAATACACTGGATAATGATTAAATCGCAGGACAAGAAAAAACACAGGAGATGGGCCGAATCTGAGATCTGGCCCAGGCGTGGGGGAGCTACTCACATCGGGCCTTGAGGCCAGCAGATCTGGTAGGCTGGGGTGGCTGAAGGGGCGCGGCTGGGCCTGGCGACGCGGCCCAAGAGGGGAGGCTGCAGGAGGGGCACGCTGGGCCTGGAGGCCGCTCGCACGGGCGCGACACGGTCGTGGCCTTGGCGCGGTCAACGGCGAGGAGGGGAGACTGGATCGAGGCGATGCAGGGCGCGGCGGCGGATCCGAGTGCAGCAGGATGACAGCGAGCGTGGAGGTCACGAATGGATGCGGGGGAGGGAGCTGAAGCCTGGTGATGGAGTCACCGGGGCGGCGAGGTCCAGCACGGCAGGGCGGCGGCGAGTGGTTCGGCAGCGGCTCCTAAAAACAATGGCGGCGGCGCAGAGCTTAGAGGAGAGCAGGGGAGCAGGGAGGAGAAGAGGAGGCGCGGGGCACTGCCTGGACGGGGACTCGGCGACCTGGCAGCGGCGACAAGGCTCGCCGGCGGCGGGGCTCCGGCGACCTGGCGGCGGGGCGGCGAGGAGCAGCAGCACGGGATCGAGCGGGAGGCTCGGGCGGCGCTCGGGCGCAGAGCGGGGCAGCTCGGGGCCCAGATGGGCTTTCCAGGGCCCGATCTAGGTTCCTGGCGGGCCGCGGCGGTGGGGCTGGATGGGACGACGTGGCAGCGCCTGGTTGGCTGCGCGCGTCGCCGGTGGCGGAGTTGGACGATGGGGGCGCGACAAGTGGCGGCGGGGTGCTGGCTGGGCACGGATTTCGAGGAGAGGAGGTGGGAGGCAGCTGGCTGATGATTGGGGGGCACGGATTTCAAGGAGAAGGGAGGAGAAGGCCAAAATTGCATGTGGGGGGTATAAATAGGCAGGGGTCTAGGGTTAGGGGGTTAGGAGGGGTTTCCGGACCCTCGTATCGCGATCGTGCGCTCCGGACAGAGAGGGGGACTAGGTGGCTGCAGGTGGGCTGTGTAGAATGCCTCGAGCTGAGAAGAGAGAGAAACAGAGCGACCCGGTGGCAGCTTCTGGATACCGAAAACGTCTGACGCTAGACCGGCTATAGTGCGGCTATAACTTTAACGGTTGGGCTATCAAACGGACTCCGAATGCAACGAAACTTGACAGGCGGCCTGTCTACACTATAATAAGACCGCATGACAAGTTGCAACCCATTCCGAGAACATTTTTATGCCACTTATAAAATAATATTTTGGAGGTGCCGCGGACGCGTGCGAGTGTGGTCGGCTCAGAACGGACAATGGAGAGAACCGGCGGAACACGAACGGATGCAAGTTTTGAAAACGATGCGGATGCAATGCGCATGATGCTATGAGACGAGATGCATAACAAGAACAAAATGCAAAACAACAGACAAAAACCCAACGACGGAGGAAATATCATATCGCATCTCCGGAAAAGGCAAGAGTTGGAGTTACGAATATGGAAAGTTGCATCTGGGGCGTTACAATATTGTTGTTCAAAGCTTTGTAAGCATTTGATGTTATATACTCATATGAAGGACCGGCTCAACCAGGCCGGTTAAGCTGCCCCTTGGGGACTACGGAGTAAGCCGGACTTCTTGCATGTTTTATCCATCTATGATACTAATGTCACTAAATTTATTTCCAAGTCTACATCATATTCATCATAAGCAATAGACTTGGGGGCTGGCATAGTAAAGATAAATGAAATCAGAGAAAGAGTTGTACAAATTTTTGGTGCATCTGCTTCACCATGTCAATCTTGAGGTTACGACTGCTGTGAACTTGGCTCATGTAGCCAGAAAAGACTTCTCCAATACTCATTTGAGTATAGTCCGCGATGTCAAGCTTGATCCAACGGTGTTCAAGAAGCTCCTCCTTGGTGGAACATTTGGCCAGCACGGTTGGCCTTCTCGGCTCAGAAAAGTCGTTTCTGGTGATCTCAACGTCAGTGTCTTGAGGATCATCCGTCCTCACCGGGCTAGGAGCTTCCGGGTTTTCTGAGCCGTCAATGGCTCTCTCAGCAGGTAGGTCAGCAGTTGAAGTTGGAATGTCTTGAGCTGGCTCAGGTGGCGGCTCATGAGTTGACGATTCAGGCGCAGTTGTTCCAAGCACTGGCTCGGTCACAACCGTGTCTTCTGCTGGCATGCTCTTCTTGACCCTTTTGCTGCGGTTGGCTTGTCCACTGCATAAAATCAAAAGGGTAAGTGAAAATGCAATGAATTGAAATGAGTACAAGATAGGCAGGTTATCATTACCCTGGTGCGTTCTTGAAAGCCGACAGATTGGACTGCATTGAGTCACCGGAGGAAGGGGAAGTTTCCTGATAATCTGAGTCAGAAGAATTGAGAGGTTGGCGAGTAAGACCCGCCAAACGATAAAAGGAATTCAAATCAGAGGTAACCTCATTCCGGCGCTCCTTTGGGGTGTTTGGCAAGCCGGAGGAGAGCTCCGCGTCCTTGCTAGTCCAGGTCTGCCTCCCGACTCTCATGAATCTGTCGCTTCAAAAGAAATTGAGGATCTTGATAAGCTAAGGGATGTGAAAAATCTTAATTTTTGGGTTAATCTGCGGATTTTCTGTCTTGGCAAAGGCTCGGAGTCAGAGGAAATGATAGTTACCTCTTCAGCATTGTTACGGCTGGCTCCTGTGTCCTCCTGCTGATAATCAGTGTCAATAAGATGGTTAAAAAAGGAGCCAAGAGAGTCAAGGGCTACCTCTGACTCAGAAGAATCTGCTAGCCGAAGCAGGTTAGAGGCAGTGGCTTTCTTGCCCTTCTTCTTGGAGCCTCTTTCCTGGCGGCTTTCTTCTCCTTCCTGGCTTTCTTGGTAGCTTCATGGTCATATTTGACCTTCCAGAATTTATCACCCTCTTGCAAAGGTTAACATATTTATGAGTATGGGTGAAACATCGAAACGTCAAAGTAATTATTTCATATGGGCGGCTTACCTTTGGAACGGGTTTAGCTTTGCAGAAGGGGGCTAAGCCCACCTTACCACAATCCGCCAGGCTCTTGTTCAAAAGGGACTTTGTCACATCATCAATGACATCTTCGGCAAGTCATCAGGGTTGTGTCGCAGAGGGTCATCCTTTGCGCCTGTATAATCGCACATCAAGCCGGGGCGGCGGCTCAATGGAATGACCCGCCAGGCGAGCCAAACCCGGACCAGGTCAATGCCAGTTAACCCGTTCCCCAGAAGAGCCTTGATCTTGGCTAAAGTGGGGGCGAGTGTTTTGCGTTCGGCGGATGTAATCTTGTCAGGAAGCGGATGGTTGTTCCCAAGACGTAGAGCACGAAACCCGGGCAGGGGGTTCTCACCATCCGGAGAGGTGTCTTGACAGTAAAACCATGTTTGATTCCATTCTTTGGGATGACTCGGCAGGTTGGCATAAGGAAAGATTATGTCCCTACGACGTTGGATTAAAACACCTCCAAGCTCTAGGCTCTGGCCACTGGCGCACTCATTTTCGCGGTTCAAGTAGAATAGCTCTCTGAAGAGTAAAATATTGGGTTCTTCTCCAAGATATACTTCGCTGAATACTTGGAAGTTGCAGATATTAGACACGTAATTGGGTCCGATGTCTTGTGGGCGAAGATCAAAGAAGTGCAACACATCTCTGAAGAATTTTGAGCCAGGTGGAGAGAAACCCCAGTTCATGTGATCCGTGAAAACAACAACTTCTCCCTCTTTGGGCTGAGGAATTTCCTCCTCCGGGTTAGGAGCACGATAAGACATAATTTCTTTCTTCGGCAGATAGCCGGTCTTCACAAAATCATCAAGAGTGCTATCTGTGACAATGGATTTGACCCAGTTGCAGAAGTGGGTGCTTTCGGTGCCATTGTGTTGTAAGCCTAAGACAGAGTAAAAAGTACCGGTTCAAATTTAAGTCGGGCAAAAAAAAATGAGCCGTCCAGATTATTTAAGCCGCCATAGGCTCTATAAGCCGTCAAGACTATTTAAACCGCTGTGGGTAGTTAAAGTTATCAATTGAGCATCGCCTCTTTAAAGCCGGTGATTAGAGTCGCCATGGCTAGATGAATCTAACAAGTGCAGATTTTTGCCTAAGTGTTGCACAAACAGGTTTCACAAACTGCAGCCATTATTTTGGATCAAACAGACGTTCAGAAAAGAAAATTTTCTAGACCTAAAAACATGGCACAGAGGGGTTCATGCGTTCTAGTGGGGATTATTTACAAAGAAAGAAGATCTGCCAGTGCCTAAAATGGATGCGGAACACCTACCGCATGAGATCTATGATATTGTTGGATCAAAGGAAGCCATAGCAGAAGGAATACGAAGATTAAGATGAACTTTGCACAGTACAGAAGAACACGCTAACCCTAGCATGGATCTATGGTGCAGAAAGGGGAAAACTTACAACGATAGATCTGCTGCGGAGGGGCGCTGCCGTTCACTGGTCAAGTTCAGGTTGATGCAGCGGCCAAGGTAGACGGAGACGAGGTCCAATGATAGATGGGGGCGAGAGGAATAAGACGCAGAAAGGGAAGAATGAGAAGGACCTACTCGGGTCTATTTATAAGGAAGGGCCACTAAAAGAGTGCGAAAAATGAGGAGGCCAAAAACATAAATTATCCAACTACAAGGACGCCTCGATTTTCGGAATGGTCATCAAGACAAAGATCCATTGAGGTACATTGAACAAAACGTGCTTTTATGACAGGTGACGTCATGGCGGGTTACAGCAAATCCAGAGGATGATGTCATGGCGGGTTATGAAAATTTCATAAGGGCAGAAGATTTTTCTTAAGTATTGAAGATTGACATGAACCAGTCCAAATCAATCTGGGGCCTAATGTTGGGGATATAACTATTGGTATGACCTGCCTAGGAGGGGCCGGGTTATACTTACAAATATTCTTGAAGCCCAAGACCAAGGATAGAGATGGCGGTTTAGTTCAGGGCCCAAAGCCCGGAGGCGACTTAAGGCCCGTAGTGATAAACCGCCATATGTGCGTGACTTGTATTGTAAGGCAAGAATAGTTAAGAGACCGAGTCGGACACTGTTTATGAGCCGGTCGGGACTCTGTAAGCCGCTAGGCATCGACCTCTGTATATAAAGGGATGACCCGGCGGCGGTTCAGGGCAAGTAACATCAACTCGAGAGCTAGGTCAAGCGATTCGCGCCCTGGTTATCGAGACAAAAGTAATCCCAGCCAAAACTGGATCGTAGGATTTTACCTTCACCGTAAGGAGCCGAACCAGTATAAACCTCATGTCCTTTGTCCCGATTAACCCCTTTAAGCTTCCTAGTTGTGATGGCTCCATGACTAAGTCCTTTCACTAGGACATCTGATGTGATAATTCCATGACATGATGTGAACTAGATTATTGACTCTAGTGCAAGTGGGAGATTGAAGGAAATATGCTCTAGAGGCAATAATAAAGTTATTATTTATTTCCATAATTCATGATAAATGTTTTTTCATGCTAGAATTGTATTAACTGGAAACTTAGTACATGTGTGAATACATAGACAAACAAAGTGTCACTAGTATGCCTCTACTTGACTAGCTTGTTGAATCAAAGATGGTTAAGTTTCCTAGCCATAGACATGAGTTGTCATTTGATTAATGGGGTCACATCATTGGAGAATGATGTGATTGACTTGACCCATTCTATTAGCTTAGCACTTGATCGTTTAGTATGTTGCTATTGCTTTCTTCATGACTTATACATGTTCCTATGACTATGAGATTATGCAACTCCCGAATACCGGAGGAACACTTTGTGTGCTACCAAATGTCACAACATAACTGGGTGATTATAAAGGTGCTCTACAGGTGTCTCCGGTGGTGTTTGTTGAGTTGGCATAGATCGAGAATAGGATTTGTCACTCCGATTGTCGGAGAGGTATCTCTGGGCCCTCTCGGTAATTCACATCACTATAAGCCTTGCAAGCAATGTGACTAATGAGTTAGTTGTGGGATGATGCATTACGAAACGAGTAAAGAGACTTGCCGGTAACGAGATTGAACTAGGTATTGAGATACAATCGAATCTCGGGCAAGTAACATACCGATGACAAAGGGAACAACGTATGTTGTTATGCAGTTTGACCGATAAAGATCTTCGTAGAATATGTAGGAGTCAATATCAGCATCCAGGTTCCGCTATTGGTTATTGACTGGAGATGTGTGTCGGTCATGTCTACATAGTTCTCGAACCCGTAGGGTCCGCATGCTTAACGTTTGGTGACGATTTATAATATGAGTTATGTGATTTGATGACCGAAGTTTGTTCGGAGTCCCGGATGAGAACGGGGACATGACGAGGAGTCTCGAAATGTTCTAGACGTAAAGATCGATATATTGGAATGCTATATTCCGACATCGGAAAGGTTTTGAGTGGTTCGGGTATTTATCGGAGTACTGAGAGTTACGGGAATTCACCGGGGAGTATATGGGCCTTATTGGGCTTTAAGGGAGAGAGAGAGAGGCAGGCCGCGCACCCTCCAAGGCCTAGTACGAATTGGACTAGGGGGAGGGGAGGCGCCCCCTCCTTCCTTCTCTTCTCTTTTCCTTTCCTTGTCTCCTACTCCTACTACTTGGAAGGGGGGAATCCTACTCCAGGTGGGAGTAGGACTCCTCCAGGGCGCGCCATAGGAGGGCCGGCCCTCCCCCCTCCTCCACTCCTTTATATACGGGGGAGGGGGGCACCCCATGGACATACAAGTTGATCATTGATCTTTAGCCGTGTGCGGTGCCCCCCTCCACCATAATCCACCTCCGTCATATCGTAGCGGTGCTTAGGCGAAGCCCTGCGTCGGTAGCTTCATCAACACCGTCATAACACCATCGTGCTGAGGAACTCTCCCTCGAAGCTCTACTGGATCGTGAGTTCGTGGGACGTCACCGAGCTGAACGTGTGCAGATCATGGAGGTGTCGTACGTTCGGTACTTGGATCGGTCGATCGTGAAGACGTACAACTACATCAACCGTGTTGTCATAATGCTTCCGCTTGCGGTCTACGAGGGTATGTGGACAACACTCTCCCCTCTTGTTGCTATGCATCACCATGATCTTGCGTGTGCGTAGGAAATTTTCTGAAATTACTACGTTCCCCAAGAGGTGATGCATAGCAACGAGAGGGGAGAGTGTGTCCACATACCCTCTTAGACCGAAAGCGGAAGCGTTTCAATAACGCCGTTGATGTAGTCGGACTTCTTCACGATCCAACCGATCAAGTACCAAACGCATGGCACCTCCGTGTTCAGCACACGTTCATCTCGATGACGTCCCTTGAACTCTTGATCCAGTTGAGGACAAGGGTGAGTTCCGTCAGCACGACAGTGTGGCGACGGTGATGATGATGCTACCGGCGCAGGGCTTTGCCTAAGCACTACGTTGGTATGATCGAGGTGTGTAACTGTGGAGGGGGCACCGCACACAGTTAAGAGAAACTTGTGTATCTTTGGGGTGCCCCTGCCCATGTATATAAAGGAGGGAGGGAGAGAGGACGCCCCCCTAAGGGTGCGCCAAGAGTATGGAGTCCTACTAGGACTTCCAACTCCTAGTAGGAATCCCTTTCCTTTTCGGAGTAGGAGAGAAAGAAAGAGGGAGAGGGAGAGAGAGAGAGAGAGAGAGAGAGAGAGAGAGAGAGTAGGAAAGGGCAAGGGGGCTCCGCCTCCTTCCCCTAGTCCAATTCGGACCCATGGGGGGCGCCACCTCCCTCCCCTTGGCCTGCCTCCTCTTTTCCTATATGGCCCAATAAGGCCCATTACTTCTCCCGATGAATTCCCATAACTCCTCGTCATGTCCATGATCTCATCCTGGACTCCGAACAAACTTCGGTCATCAAATCACATAACTCATAGTACAAATCGTCATTGAACGTTAAGCGTGCGGACCCTATGGGTTCGAGAACTACGTAGACATGACCGAGACACATCTCTAGTCAATAACCAATAGTGGAACCTGGATGCTGATATTGGATCCTACATATTCTACGAAGATCTTTATCAGTCAAACCACATAACAAAATACGTTGTCCCTTTGTCATTGTTATGTTACTTGCCCGAGATTCGATCGTTAGTATCATCATACCTAGTTCAATCTCGTTACGGGCAAGTCTCTTTACTCGTTTTGTAATGCTTCATCCCGCAACTAATTCATTAGTCACATTGCTTGCAAGGCGTAAAGTGATGAGCATTACCGAGAGGGCCCAGAGATACCTCTCCGAAACACGGAGTGAGGAATCCTAATCTCGATCTATGCCAACCCAACAAACACCTTCATAGACACCTATAGAGCATCTTTATAATCATGCAGTTACGTTCTGACGTTTGATAGCACACAA
The DNA here is from genome assembly GCF_002162155.2 of Triticum dicoccoides. NCBI lineage: Eukaryota > Viridiplantae > Streptophyta > Magnoliopsida > Poales > Poaceae > Triticum > Triticum dicoccoides. The sequence goes on along the minus strand of NC_041383.1, from coordinate 770,237,352 downwards.
GGTGTTCCTCTGGTATTCGGGAGTTGCATAATCTCATAGTGTAAGGAACATGTATAAGTCATGAAGAAAGCAGTAGCAATGAAACTGTAACGATCATAATGCTAAGCTAACGGATGGGTCTTGTCCATCACATCATTATCTAATGATGTGATCCCGTCCATCAAATGACAACACATGTCTATGGTCAGGAAACATAACCATCTTTGATTAACGAGCTAGTCAAGTAGAGGTATACTAGGGACACTTTGTTTTTTCTATGTATTCACACATGTACTAAGTTTCGGTTAATACAATTCTAGCATAAATAATAAACATTTATCATGATATAAGGAAATATAAATAACAACTTTATTATTGCCTCTAGGGCATATTTCCTTCAGTCTCCCACTTGCACTAGAGTCAGTAATCTAGTTCACATCGCCATGTGATTTAACACTAATAGATCACGTCGTTATGTGATTACACCCATAGTTCACATCGCCATGAGACCAACACTCATAGGGTTACTAGAGTCAATAATCTAGTTCACATCGCTATGTGATTAACACCCAAAGATTACTAAGGTGTGATCATGTTTTGATTGTGAGAGAAGTTTAGTCAACGGGTCTGTCATATTTAGATCCGTATGTATTTTGCAAATTTCTATGTCTACAATGCTCTGCATGAGCTACTCTAGCTAATTGCTCCCACTTTCAATATGTATCCAGATTGAGACTTAGAGTCATCTGGATTGATGTAAAAGCGTGCATCGACGTAACTCTTTACGACGAACTCTTTTATCACCTCCATAACCGAGAAATATTTCCTTAGTCTTCTTAGGTAAATAAGGATAATTTTGACCGTTGTCCAGTGATCCACTCCTGGATCATTATCGTACCCCCTTGCCAAACTCATAGCAAGGCACACAACTAGTTTGGTACATAGCATGGCATACTTCACAGAACCTATGACTGAGAGGCATAGGGAATGACTTTCAGTCTCTTTCTATTTTCTACCGTGGTCGGGCTTTGAGTCGTACTCAACTTTACACCTTGTAATACATGCAAGAACTCCTTCTTTGACTGATCCATTTTGAACTCTTTCAAAAACTTGTCAAGGTATATACTCATTGAAAAAACTTATCAAGCGTCTTGATATATCTCTATAGATCTTGATGCCCAATATGTAAGCAGCTTCACCGAGGTCTTTCCTTGAAAATCTCCTTTCAAACTCTCCTTTATGCTTTCCAGAAAATTGTACATTATTTCCGATCATCAATATGTCATTAACATATACTTAGGAGAAAAACTGTAGTGCTCCCACTCACTTTCTTGTAAATACAGGCTTCACCGCAAGTCTATATAACTATGTGCTTTGATCAACTCATCAAAGCGTATATTCCAACTCCGAGATGTTTGCACCAGTCCATAGATGGATCGCTGGAGCTTGCACACCTCGTTAGTACTTTTAGGATCGACAAAACCTTCTGGTTGCATCATATACAATTCTTCTTTAAGAAATATCCATTTAAGGAATGCAGTTTTGACATCCATTTGCTAGCTTTCATAAAATATGGCAATTGCTAACATGATTCTGATGCATTTAAGCATCGCTACAATTGAGAAAATCTCATTGTAGTCAACACCTTGAACTTGTCAAAAACCTTTTGCGACAAGTCGAGCTTTGTAGATAATAACACTACTATCAGTGTATGTCTTCCTCTTGAAGATCCATATATTTAATATGGATTGCCAATCATCGGGCAAGTCCACCAAAGTCCACACTTTGTTCTCATACATGAATCCCATCTCAGATATCAAGGCCTCAAGCCATTTCGCAGAATCTGGGCTTATCATCGCTTCCTCATAGTTCGTAGGTTCATCATGGTCTAGTATAATGACTACCAGAATAAGATTACCGTACCACTCTGGTGCGGGCCGTACTCTGGTTGACCTACGAGGTTATGTAGTAACTTGGTCTGAAGTTTCATGATCATCATCATTAGCTTGCTCACTAATTGGTGTACGAATCACTGGAACTGATTTCTGTGATGAACTACTTTCCAATTCGGGAGAAGGTACAATTACCTCATCAAGTTCTACTTTCCTCCCACTCACTTCTTTCGAGAGAAACTCCTTGTCTAGAAAGGGTCCATTCTTAGCAACGATCTTGCCTTCGGATCTGTGACGCATTTCTCCGATTTAGGTTCGAGCTTATCAGGTTGAAACTTTTTCACATAAGCATGGCAACCCCAAACTTTAAGAAACGAAAACTTTGGTTTCTTGCCAAACCATAGTTCATAAGGTGTCATCTCAACGGATTTTTGATGGTGCCCTATTTAAAGTGAATGCAGCTGTCTTTAATGCATAATCCCAAAAAAATAGTGGTAAATCGGTAAGAGACATCATAGATTGCGCCATATCTAATAAAGTGTGGTTATGACGTTCGGACACACCATTACGCCGTGGTGTTCCACGTGGCATGAGTTGTGAAACTATTCCACATTGTTTTAAATGAAGGCCAAACTCGTAACTCAAACATTCAGCTCTATGATCAGATATCGTAGAAACTTTATTTGCTTGTTACGATGATTCTCCACTCCACTCTGAAATTCTTTAAACTTTTCAAATGTTTCAGACTTGTGTTTCATTAAGTAGATATACCCATATATGCTCAAATCATTTGTGAAGGTCAAAAAATAACGATACCCACCACGACCCTCAATACTCATTGGTCTACATATATCGGTATGTATTATTTCCAACAAGTCAGTAGCTCGTTCCATTGTTCTGGAGAACAGAGTGTTAGTCATCTTGCCCATAAGGCACAGTTCGTAAGTATCAAATGATTCATAATCAAGTGATTCCAAAAGTCCATCTTTATGGCGTTTCTTCATGCGCTTTACACCTATATGACCCAAACGGTAGTGCCACAAATAAGTTGTACTATGATTATCAACTTTGCATCTTTTGGCATCAATATTATGAATATGTGTATTACCATGATTGAGATTCAATAAACCATCAACATTGGGTGTATGACCATAGAAGGTTTTATTCATGTAAATAGAATAACAATTATTCTTTGTCTTAAATGAATAACTGTATTCCAATAAATATGATCTAATCATATTCATGCTTTAACCGAAACACCAAATGACATTTATTTAGGTTCAACTCCAATCCTGAAAGTATAGGGGTTGTGCGATGATGATTATATCAATCTTGGAACCACTTCCAACATACATCATCAGTTCACCCTCAACTTGTCTTTGTTTATTTTGCAACTCCTGTTTTGAGTTACTAATCCTAGCAACCGAACAAGTATCAAATACCCAGGGGTTACTACGAGCACTAGTAAGGTACACATCAATAACATGTATATCAAATATACCTTTGTTCACTTTGCCATCCTTCTTATCCACCAACTATTTGGGGTAGTTCCGTTTCCATTGACCATTTCCTTTGCAGTAGAAGCACTTAGTTTCAGGCGTAGGTCTAGCTTTGGGCTTCTTCACGGGAGTGACAACCTTCTTGCCATTCTTCTTGAATTTCCCTTTCTTTCCCTCTGCCCTTTTTCTTAAAACTAGTGATCTTGTTTAATCATCAACATTTGATGTTTTTTCTTGATTTCTACATTCGTTGATTTTAGCATCATGAAGAGCTCGGGAATTGCTTTTGTCATCCCTTGCATATTATAGTTCACCACGAAGTTCCAGTAACTTGGTGATGGTGACTAGAGAACTCTGTCAATCGCTATCTTATCTGCAAGATTAACTCCCACTTGATTCAAGCGATTGTAGTACCCAGACAATCTGAGCACATGCTCACTGCCTGAGCTATTCTCCTCCATCTTTTACCTATAGAACTTGTTGGAGACTACATATCTCTCAAATCGGGCATTTGCTTGAAATATTTAACTTCAACTCCTGGAACATCTCATATATTCCATGACGTTCAAAACGACTTTGAAGTCCCGAGCCGTAAAGCATGGTGCACTAAACTATCAAGTAGTCATCATATTGAGCTAGCCAAACGTTCATAACGTCTGCATCTGCTCCTTCAATAGATCTGTCACCTAGCGGTGCATCAATGACATAATTCTTCTGTGCAGCAATGAGGATAAACCTTAGATCACTGGCCCAGTCCGCATCATTGCTACTATCATCTTTCAACATAGTTTTATCTAGGAACATATAAAAACATAGGGAAGCTACAACACGAGCTATTGATCTACAACATAATTTGCAAAATACTACCAGGACTACGTTCATGATAAATTAAAGTTAAATTAATCATATGACTTAAGAACTCCCACTTAGATAGACATCCCTCTAGTCATCTAAATAATCACGTGATCCATATCAACTAAACCATGTCTGATCATCACATGAGATGGAGTAGTTTTCAATGGTGAACATCACTATGTTGATCATATCTACTACATGATTCACGTTCGACCTTTCGATCTCAGTGTTCCAAGGCCATATCTGCATATGCTAGGCTCGTCAAGTTTAACCCGAGTATTATGCGTGTGCAATACTGGCTTGCACCTGTTGTATGTGAACGTAGAGCTTATCACACCCGATCATCACGTGGTGTCTCGGCACGACGAACTGTTGCAACAGTGCATACTCAGGGAGAACACTTATACCTTGAAATTTAGTAAGGGGTCATCTTATAATGCTACCATCGTACTAAGCAAAATAAGATGCATAAAAGATAAACATCACATGAAATCAAAATAAGTGATATGATATGGCCATCATCATCTTGTGCCTTTGATCTCCATCTCCAAAGCACCATCATGATCACCAGCGTCACCGACTTGACACCTTGATCTCCTTCGTAGCATCGTTGTCGTCTCGCCAACTATTGCTTCTACAACTATCGCTACCGCTTAGTGATAAAGTAAAGCAATTACATGGCAATTGCATTGCATAAAATAAAGCGACAACCATATGGCTCCTGCCAGTTGCCGATAACTCTGTTACAAAACATGATCATCTCATACAACAATTTATATCACATCATGTCTTGACCATATCACATCACAGCAAGCCCTGCAAAAACAAGTTAGACTTTCTCTACTTTGTTGTTGCAACTTTTACGTGGCTGCTATGGGCTTCTAGCAAGAACCGTTCTTACCTAAGCATCAAAACCACAACGATGTTTTGTCAAGTGTGTTGTTTTAACCTTCAACAAGGATTGGGCGTAGTCAAACTCGATTCAACTAAAGCTGGACAAATAGACACCCGCTAGCCACCTGTGTGCGAAGCACGTCGGTAGAACCAGTCTCATGAACGCGGTCATGTAATGTCGGTCCGAATCAAAGTAAGATATTGCTGGTAAGCAGTATGACTATTATCGCCCACAACTCTTTGTGTTCTACTCGTGCATATAACATCTACGCATAGACCTGGCTCTGATGCCACTGTTGGGGAACGCGGTAATTTCAAAATTATCCTATGATCATGCAAGATCTATCTAGGTGATGCATAACAACGAGAGGGGAGAGTGTGTCCATGTGCCCTCGTAGATCGAAAGCGGAAGCGTTTCAATAGCGTGGTTGATGTAGTCGAACTTCTTCACGATCCAACCGATCAAGTACCAAACGCACGGCACCTCCGCGTTCAGCACACGTTCAGCTCGATGACGTCCCTCGTACTCTTGATCCAGTTGAGGACGAGGGTGAGTTCCTTTAGCACGACGGCATGGAGACGGTGATGATGATGCTACCGGCGCTGGGATTGACCTAAGCACTACGATGGTATGATCGAGGCGTGTAACTGTGGAGGGGGCACCGCACACGATTAAGAGAAACTTGTGTATCTTTGGGGTGCCCCTGCCGCCACGTATATAAATGAGGGAGGGAGAGAGGCCGACCCCCTAGGGGTGCACTAAGAGTATGAAGTCCTACTAGGACTTCCAAGTCCTAGTAGGAATCCCTTTCCTTTTCGGAGTAGGAGAGAAGGAAATTAAAGAGGAAAAGAGAGAGAGAGAGAGAGAGAGAGAGAGAGAGAGAGAGAGAGAGAGAGTAAGAAAGGGCAATGGGGCGCCACCCCCTTCCCCTAGTCTAATTCGGACCCATTGGGGGGCGCCACCTCCCCTTGGCTTGCCTCCTCTTTTCCCGTATGGCCCAATCAGGCCCATTACTTCTCCCGGTGAATTCCCGTAACTCCCCGGTACTCCGGAAAATACCCGAATCACTCAGAACCTTTCCGATGTCCGAATGTAGCCTTCCAATATATGAATCTTTACCACTCAACCATTTCTAGACTCCTCTCATTTCCGTGATCTCGTCCGGGACTCCGAACAAACTTCAGTCATCAAATCACAAAACTCATAATACAAATCGTCATCGAACGTTAAGCGTGCGGACCCTACGGGTTCGAGAACTATGTAGACATGATCGAGACACATCTCTAGTCAATAACCAATAGCGGAACCTGGATGCTCATATTGGCTCCTACATATTCTACGAAGATCTTTACTGGTCAAACCACATAACAACATACGTTGTTCCCTTTGTCACCGGTATGTTACTTGCCTGAGAATCGATCGTCGGTATCATCATACTTAGTTCAATCTCGCTACCGACAAGTCTCTTTACTTGTTCCATAATGCTTCATCCCGCAACTAACTCATTAGTCACATTGCTTGCAAGGCTTATAGTGATGAGCATTACCGAGAGGGCCCGGAGATAGCTCTCCGAAACATGGACTGACAAATCCTAATCTCGACCGATGCCAACCCAAAAAACACCTTCGGAGACACCTGTAGAGCATCTTTATAATCACCCAATTACGTTGTGATGTTTGATAGCACACAAGGTGTTCCTCCGGTATTCGGGAGTTGCATAATCTCATAGTCCGAGGAACATGTATAATCATGAAGAAAGCAGTAGCAATTAAACTGTTGGATCATAATGCTAAGCTAACGGATGGGTCTTGTCCATCACATCATTATGTAATGGTGTGACCCCGTTCATCAAATGACAACACATGTCTATGGTCAGGAAATATAACCATCTTTGATTAAGAGCTAGTCAAGTAGAGGCATACTAGGGACACTTTGTTTTGTCTATGTATTCACACATGTACTAAGTTTCTGGTTAATAAAATTCTAGCATGAATAATAAACATGTATCATGATATAAGGAAATATAAATAACAACTTTATTATTGCCTCTAGGGAATATTTCCTTCACCTCCAGTCTCGCAGAAACAATAACTCGCGGGTGTTGGGGAACGTAGTAATTTCAAAAAAATTTCTACGCACACGCAAGATCATGGTGATGCATAGCAACGAGAGAGGAGAGTGTTGTCCACGTACCCTTGTAGACCGTAAGCGGAAGCATTATCACAACGCGGTTGATGTAGTCATACATCTTCACGATCCAGCCGATCAAGTACCGAACGTACGACACCTCCGAGTTCAGCACACGTTCATCTCGATGACGTCCCACGAACTCCGATCCAGCAGTGCAGGAGAGTTCCGTCAGCACGGCGGCGTGATGACGGTGCTGATGATGCTATCGACGTAGGGCTTCGCCTAAGCACCGTTACAATATTACCGAGGTGGAATATGGTGGAGGGGGGCACCGCACACGGCTAAGAGATCAAGAGATCAATTGTTGTGTCTAGAGGTGCCCCCTGCCCCGTAGGGGGGAGGCGGCCGGCCAAGGAGGAGAGCGCGCCAAGGGGGGATTCCTACTCCCACCGGGAGTAGGACTCCTCCTTTCCTTGTTGGAGTAGGAGAGAAGGAAAGATGAGGAGAGGGAGAAGGAAAAGGGGGCTGCACCCCTTGTCCAATTCGGACCATAGGGGGGACGCATGGCTCCTTCCTTTTGGCCTCTCTCCTCTATTCCCGTATGGCCCAATAAGGCCCATATACTCCCCGGAGAATTCCCGCAACTCTCCGGTACTCCGAAAAATACCCGAATCACTCGGAACCTTTTCAACGTCCGAATATAGTCGTCCAATATATCGATCTTTACGTCTCGACCATTTCGAGGCTCCTCGTCATGTCCCAGATATCATCCGGGACTCCGAACTAGTTTCGGTACATCAAAAAGCATAAACTCATAATATAACTGTCATCAAACTTTAAGCGTGCGGACCCTACGGGTTCGAGAACTATGTAGACATGACCGAGACACATCTTCGGTCAATAACCAATAGCGGAACTTGGATGCTCATATTGGCTCCCACATATTCTACGAAGATCTTTATCGGTCAAACCGCATAACAACATATGTTGTTCCCTTTGTCATCGGTATGTTACTTGCCCGAGATTCGATCATCGGTATCTCAATACCTAGTTCAATCTCATTACCGGCAAGTCTCTTTACTCGTTATGTAATGCATCATCCCGTAACTAACTCATTAGCTACATTGCTTGCAAGGCTTATAGTGATGTGCATTACCGAGAGGACCCAGAGATACCTCTCCGACAATCTGAGTGACAAATCCTAATCTCGAAATATGCCAACTCAACATGTACCTTCGGAGACACCTGTAGAGCTCCTTTATAATCATCCAGTTATATTGTGACGTTTGGTAGCACACAAAGTGTTCCTCCGGTAAACGGGAGTTTCATAATCTCATAGTTATAAGAACATGTATAAGTCATGAAGAAAGCAATAGCAACATACTAAACGATCAAGTGCTAAGCTAACGGAATGGGTCAATTCAATCACATCATTCTCTAATGATGTCATCCCGTTAATCAAATGACAACTCATGACTATGGCTAGGAAACTTAACCATCTTTGATTCAACGAGCTAGTCAAGTAGAGGCATACTAGTGACACTATGTTTGTCTATGTATTCACACATGTATTATGTTTCCAGTTAATACAATTATAGCATGAATAATAAACATTTATCATGAAATAAGGAAATAAATAATAACTTTATTATTGCCTCTAGGGCATATTTCCTTCAGTCTCCCACTTGCACTAGAGTCAATAATCTAGTTCACATCGCCATGTGATTTAACACTAATATTCACATATGTATGTGATTAATACCCATAGTTCACATCGTCATGTGATCAACACCCAAAGGGTTTACTACAGTCAATAATGTAGATCACATCGCTATGTGATTAACACCCAAAGAGTACTAAGGTATGATCATGTTTTGCTCGTGAGAGAAATTTAGTCAACGGGTCTGTCACATTCAGAGCTGTATGTATTTTGCAAATATTCTATGTCTACAATGCTCTGTACGGAGCTACTCTAGCTAATTGCTCCCACTTTCAATATGTATCCAGATTGCGACTTAGAGTCATCTGGATCGATGTAAAAGCTTGCACCGATGTAACTCTTTACGACGAGCTCTTTTATCACCTCCATAATCGAGAAATATTTCCTTAGTCCTTACTAAGGATATTCTTCACCGCTGTCTAGTGATCTACTTCTAGATCAAAAATTGTACTCCCTTGCCAAACTCAGACCAATGTATACAATAGTTCTAGTACACAGCATAGCATACTTTATAGAACCTATGACTGAGGCATAGGGAATGACTTTTCATTCTTTTTCTATTTTCTGCCTTGGTCGGGTTTTGAGTCTTACTCAACTTCACACCTTGCAACACAGACAAGAACTCCTTCTTTGACTGTTCCATTTTGAACTACTTCAAAATTTTATCAAGGTATGTGCTCATTGAAAAATCTTATCAAGCGTCTTGATCTATCTCTATAGATCTTGATGCTCAATGTGTAAGCAGCTTCACCGAGGCCTTTCTTTGAAAAAATCTTATTCAAGTATCCTTTTATGCTATCCAAAATTTCTATATCATTTCCAATCAACAATATGTCATCTACATATAGTTTTAGAAATGCTATAGAGCTCCCACTCACTTTCTTGTAAATACAGGCTTCTCCAAAAGTCTGTATAAAACCATATGCTTTGATCAACTCATCAAAGCGTATATTCCAACTCTGAGATGCTTGCACCACTCATAGATGGATCACTGGAGCTTGCACATTTTGTTAGCATTTTTAGGATTGACAAAACCTTCTGGTTGCATCATATACAACTCTTCTTTAATAAATCCATTAAGGAATGCAGTTTTGACATCCATTTGCTAGATTTCATAAAATGTGGCAATTGCTAACATGATTCAGACAGACTTAAGCATCGATACTAGTGAGAAAATCTCATCGTATTCAACACCTTGAACTTGTCGAAAAACTTTTTGCAACAAGTCGAGCTTTGTAGATAGTAACACTACTATCAGCGTCTGTCTTCCTCTTGAAGATCCATTTATTTTCTATGGCTTGCCGATCATTGGGCAAGTCCACCAAAGTCCACACTTTGTTCTCATACATGGATCCCATCTCAGATTTCATGGCCTTCAAGCCATTTCGCGGAATCTGGGCTCATCGTCGCTTTCTCATAGTTCGTAGGTTCATCATGGTCTAGTAACATGACTTCCAGAATAGGATTACCGTACCACTCTGGTGCGGACTGTACTTTGGAAGACCTACGAGGTTCTGTAGTAACTTAATCTGAAGTTTCATGATCATCATCATAAGCTTCCTCACTAATTGGTGTAGGAATCACTGGAATTGATTTCTGTGATGAACTACTTTCCAATTCGGGAGAAGGTACAATTACCTTATCAAGCTCTACTTTCCTCCCACTCACTTCTTTCGAGAGAAACTCCTTCTCTAGAAAGGATCCATCTTAGCAACGAATATCTTGCCTTTGGATCTGTGATAGAAGGTGTACCCAACAATTTCCTTTGGGTATCCGATGAAGACGCACTTCTCCGATTTGGGTTCGAGCTTATGAGGTTGAAACTTTTTCATATAAGCATCGTAGCCCCAAATTAAGAAAACGATAACTTTGGTTTCTTGCCAAACCACAGTTCATAAGGCGTCGTCTCAACGGATTTTGATGGTGCCCTATTTAAAGTGAATGCAGCTGTCTCTAATGCATAAGCCAAAAACGATAGTGGTTAATCGGTAAGATACATCATAGATCGCACCATATCCAATAAAGTGCGGTTATGACGTTCGGACACACCATTACGCTGTGGTGTTTCGGGTGGCGTGAGTTGGGAAACTATTCCGCATTGTTTCAAATAAAGACCAAACTCGTAACTCAAATATTCTCCTCCACGATCTGATTGTAGAAACTTTATTTTCTTGTTACGATGGTTTTCCACATCACTCTGAAATTCTTTGAACTTTTCAAACGTTTCAGACTTATGTTTCATCCAGTAGATATGCCCATATCTGCTCAAATCATCTGTGAAGGTCAGAAAATAACGATACCCGCCGCGAGCCTCAACACTCATCGGATCGCATACATTAGTATGTATTATTTCCAATAAGTCTGTTGCTCGCTCCATTGTTTCGGAGAACAGAGTCTTAGTCATCTTGCCCATAAGGCATAGTTCGCAAGCATCAAGTGATTCATAATCAAGTGATTCAAAAACTCCATCAGCATGGAGTTTCTTCATGCGCTTTACACCAATATGACCCAAACGGCAGTGCCACAAATAAGTTGCACTATCATTATCAACTTTGCATCTTTTGGCATCAATATTATGAATATGTGTATCACTATGATCGAGATCCAACAAACTACTTTCATTGGGTGTATGACCATTGAAGGTTTTATTCATGTAAACGGAACAACAATTATTCTTTGATTTTAAATGAATAACTGTATTGCAATAAACATGATCAAATCATATTTATGCTCAACGCAAACACCAAATAACATTTATTTAGGTTTAACACTAATCCCGAAAGTATAGGGAGTGTGCTATGATGATCATATCAATCTTGGAACCACTTCCAACACACATCGTCACTTCATCCTTAACTAGTCTCTGTTTATTCTGTAACCCCTGTTTCGAGTTTCTAATATTTAGCAACTGAACAAGTATCAAATACCCAGGGGCTACTATAAACACTAGTAAGGTACACATCAATAACCTATATATCAAATATACCCTTGTTCACTTTGCCATCCTACTTATTCACCAAATATTCAGGGTATTTCCGCTTCTAGTGATCATTTCCTTTGCAGTAGAATCACTCAGTTTCAGGCTTTAGTGCAGCTTTGGGCTTCTTCGCGGGAGTGACAACTTGCATGCCATTCTACTTGAAGTTTCCCTTTATTTCCCTTTGCCATTTTCTTGAAACTAGTGATCTTGTCAATCATCAACACTTGATGTTCTTTCTTGATTTCTACCCTCGTCGATTTCAGCATCACGAAGAGCTCGGGAATCGTTTTCGTCATCCCTTGCATACTATAGTTAATCACGAAGTTCCAGTAACTTGGTGATGGTGACTAGAGAACTTTGTCAATCACTATCTTATATGGAAGATTAACTCACACTTGATTCAAGCGATTGTAGTACCCAAACAATCTGAGCACATGCTCACTAGTTGAGCAATTCTCCTCCATCTTTTAGCTATAGAACTTGCTGGAGACTTCATATCTCTCAACTCGGGTATTTGCTTGAAATATTAACTTCAACTCCTAGAACATCTCATATGGTCCATGATGTTCAAAACGTCTTTGAAGTCCCGATTCTAAGCCATTAAGCATGGTGCACTAAACTATCAAGTAGTCATCATATTGAGCTAGCCAAATGTTCATAACGTCTGCATCTGCTCCTGCAATAGGTCTGTCACCTACCGGTGCATCAAGGACAGAATTCTTGTGTGCAGCAATGAGGACAATCCTCAGATCACGGATCCAATCCGCATCATTGCTACTAACATCTTTCAACACAGTTTACTCTAGGAACATATCAAAATAAACATATGAAAGCAACAACGCGAGCTATTGATCAACAACATAATTTGCAAAATACTATCAGGACAAAGTCCACGATAAATTTAAGTTCAATTAATCATATTACTTAAGAATTCCTACTTAGATAGACATCCCTCTAATCATCTAAGTGATCACGTGATCCAAATCAACTAAACCATGTCCAATCATCACGTGAGATGGAGTAGTTTTCAATGTTAAACATCACTATGTTGATCATATCTACTATATGATTCACGCTCGACCTTTCGGTCTTAAGTGTTCCGAGGCCATATCTGTATATGCCAGGCTCGTCAAGTTTAACCTGATTATTCCATGTGTGCAACTGTTTTGCACCCGTTGTATTTGAACGTAGAGCCTATCACACCCGATCATCACGTGGTGTCTCAGCACGAAGAACTTTCGCAACGGTGCATACTCAGGGAGAACACTTATACCTTGAAATTTAGTGAGAGATCATCTTATAATGCTACCGTCAATCAAAGCAAAATAAGATGCATAAAGGATAAACATCACATACAATCAATATAAGTGATATGATATGGCCATCATCATCTTGTGCTTGTGATCTCCATCTCCGAAGCACCGTCATGATCACCATCGTCACCGGCGCGACACCTTGATCTCCATCATAGCATCGTTGTCGTTTTGCCACCTATTGCTTCTATGACTATCGCTACCGCTTAGTGATAAAGTAAAGCAATTACAGGGCGATTGCATTGCATACAATAAAGCGACAACCATATGTCTCCTGCCAGTTGTCGATAACTCGGTTACAAAACATGATCATCTCATACAATAAAATATAGCATCATGTCTTGGCCATATCACATGACAACATGCCCTGCAAAAACAAGTTAGACGTCCTCTACTTTGTAGTTGCAAGTTTTACGTGGCTGCTATGGGCTGAGCAAGAACCGTTCTTACCTACGCATTAAAACCACAACGATAGTTCGTCAAGTTAGTGCTATTTTAACCTTCTCAAGGACCGGGCGTAGCCACACTCGGTTCGACTAAAGTTGGAGAAACTGACACCCGCCAGCTACCTATGTGCAAAGCAAGTCGGTAGAACCAGTCTCGCGTAAGCGTACGTGTAATGTTGGTCCGGGCTGCTTCATCCAACAATACCGTCGAACCAAAGTATGACATGCTGGTAAGCAGTATGACTTGTATCGCCCACAACTCACTTGTGTTCTACTCGTGCATATAACATCTACGCATAAAACCTAGCTCGGATGCCACTGTTGGGGAACATAGTAATTTAAAAAAAAATTCCTACGCACACGCAAGATCATGGTGATGCATAGCAACAAGAGGGGAGAGTGTTGGCCACGTACCCTCGTAGACCGTAAGCGGACGCGTTATCACAACGCGGTTGATGTAGTCATACGTCTTCACGATCCGACCGATCAAGTACCGAATGTACGACACCTCCGAGTTCAGCACATGTTCAGCTCGATGACGTCCCACGAACTCTGATCCAGCAGAGCTTTGCGGGAGAGTTTCGTCAGCACGACGGTGTGATGACGGTGTTGATGATGCTATCGACGCAGGGCTTCGCCTAAGCACCGCTATGATATTACCGAGGTGGAATATGTTGGAGGGGGGCACCGCACACGGCTAAGAGATCAAGAGATCAATTGTTGTGTCTAGAGGTGCCCCCTGCCCCCATATATAAAGGAGCAAGTGGGGAGGCGGCCGGCCAAGGAGGAGGGCGCGCCAAGGGGGGAGTCCTACTCTCGGTGGGAGTAGGACTCCTCCTTTCCTTGTTGGAGTAGGAGAGAAGGAGAGAGGAGGAGAGGGAGAAGGAAAAGGGGGCTGCACCCCTTGTCCAATTCGGACCAGAGGGGGGACGCAGGCCTCCTTCCTTTTGGCCTCTCTCCTCTATTCCCGTATGGCCCAGTAAGGCCCATATACTCCCCGGCGAATTCCCGTAACTCTCCGGTACTCCGAAAAATACCCGAATCACTCGGAACCTTTCCGAAGTACAAATATAGTCGTCCAATATATCGATCTTTACGTCTCGACCATTTCGAGGCTCCTCGTCATGTCCCTGATCTCATCCGGGACTCCGAACTACCTTCGGTACATCAAAAACTATAAACTCGTAATATAACCGTCATCAAACTTTAAGCGTGCGGACCCTACGGGTTCGAGAACTATGTAGACATGACCGAGACACGTCTCCGGTAAATAACCAATAGCGAAACATGGATGCTCATATTAGCTCCCACATATTCTACGAAGATCTTTATCGGTCAAACCGCATAACAACATACGTTGTTCCCTTTGTCATCAGTATGTTACTTGCCCGAGATTCGATCGTCGGTATCTCAATACCTAGTTCAATCTCGTTACCGGCAAGTCTCTTTACTCGTTACGTAATGCATCATCGCATAACTAACTCATTAGCTACATTGCTTACATGGCTTATAGTGATGTGCATTACCGAGAGGGCCCAGAGATACCTCTCCGACAATCTGAGTGACAAATCTTTATCTCGAAATACGCCAACTCAACATGTACCTTCAGAGACACCTATAGATCTCCTTTATAATCACCCAGTTATGTTGTGACGTTTGGTAGCACACAAAGTGTTCCTCCGGTAAACGGGGGTTGCATAATCTCATTGTTATAGGAACATGTATAAGTCATGAAGAAAGCAATAGCAACATACTAAATGATCAAGTGCTAAGCTAACGGAATGGGTCAAGTAAATCACATCATTCTCTAATGATGTGATCCCGTTAATAAAATGACAACTCATGTCTATGGCTAGGAAACTTAACCATCTTTGATCAACCGAGCTAGTCAAGTAGAAGCATACTAGTGACACTATGTTTGTCTATGTATTCACACATGTATTACGTTTCCGTTTAATACAATTCTAGCATGAATAATAAACATTTATCATGAAATATTGAAATAAATAATAACTTTATTATTGCCGCTAGGGCATATTTCCTTCAGCGGGTACCCTCAAGGTCAACATTTCTCGCGGGTACCCCTCGGGGCCGACCCAACTTCAACAAGGTTCTGAATTAAAGTCAAGGTAACCGTGTGTTCGTAACATCAAGGAGGAGACCCAAGGAATCACCCTTGATGGATTGCTACTCGATGTAACCGTCAAGGGGAACTTGGAGGAATCACCATCGAAGGGTCCACACTTGAGGTGTTGCACGACAAAGTCATCGTAGGGAGTGGTGAAGGAAGAATCATCCTTCGGAATCCACGACCGATTAGCTACACAATAGAGATCTCATCAGGAGCGCATTACGAGGTATCACCCTCGGCACTCGATAGTACCTCTGCAGAGTCGTACAACTAAGAGGGTGGTGTGGTGATGTGTGGGTCTCTGCACATCGATGACGTGGATCGAATCGTCTAGTAACAAAGCAGGGGTGATACGTCCATTTTGCATCATGCTTTTATATCGATATTTATTGCAATATGGGCTGTTACTACACATTATGTCACAATACTTATGCCTTTTCTCTCTTATTTCACAAGGTTTAAATGAAGAGGGAGAACGCCAGCACCTGGATTCTGGGCTGGAAAAGGAGCAAAATATTAGAGACCTATTCTGCACAACTCCAAAATTCCTAAAACTCCATGAAAGTCAGTTTTGGAATTTATAAAAAATACTGGGTGAAGAAAGCACCAAAGGAGGGCCACCCTCTGTCCACGAGGGTGGGGGGCGCGCCCTACCCCCCTAGGCGCGCCCCCTGCCTCGTGGGCCACCTGGAAGCCCCCCGATGCCCATCTTCTGGTATAAGGTGTCTTTTTCCCTGGAAAAAATCATAAGGAAGCTTTCAAGACGAAGCGCCACCGTTTCGAGGCGGAACCTATGTAGAACCAATCTAGGGCTCCGGCGGAGCTGTTCTGCCGAGAAAACATCCCTCCGGGAGGGGGAAATCATCATCATCATCGATCCTCTCATCGGGAGGGGGTCAATCTCCATCAACATCTTCACCAGCACCATCTCCTCTCAAATCCTAGTTCATCCCTTGTATCCTATCTTTGTCTCAAAACCTCAGATTGGTACCTGTGGGTTGCTAGTAGTGTTGATTACTCCTTGTAGTTGATGCTAGTTGGTTTCTTCGGTGGAAGATCATATGTTCAGATCCTTTATGCATATTAATACCCCTCTGATTATGAACATAAATATGATTTGTGAGTAGTTACGTTTGTTCCAGAGGACATGGGAGAAGTCTTGTTATAAGTAGTCATGTGAATTTGGTATTCGTTCGATATTTTGATGAGATGTATGTTGTCTTTCCTCTATTAGTGGTGTCATGTGAACGTCGACTACATGACACTTTACCATTGTTTGGGCCTAGAGGAAGGCAGGCATTGGGAAGTAATAAGTAGAGGATGGGTTGCTAGAGTGACAGAAGCTTAAACCCTAGTTTATGTGATGCTTCGTAAGGGGCTGATTTGGATCCATATGTTTCATGTTATGGTTAGGTTTACCTTAATTCTTATTTCATAGTTGCGGATGCTTGCGAGAGGGGTTAATCATAAGTGGGATGCTTGTCCAAGGAAGGGAAGTACCCAAGCACCGGTCCACCCACATATCATATTATCGAAGTACCAAACGTGAATCATATGAGCATGATGAAAACTAGCTTGACGATAATTCCCATGTGTCCTCGGGAGCGCTTTCCTTTATATAAGAGTTTGTCCAGGCTTGTACTTTTCTACAAAAAGGATTGGGCCACCTTTCTACACCTTGTTTGCTTTTGTTACTTGTTACCCATTACAAATTACCTTATCACAAAACTATCTGTTACCGATAATTTCAGTGCTTGCAGAGAATACCTTACTGAAAACTGCTTGTCATTTCCTTCTGCTCCTTGTTGGGTTTGACACTCTTGCTTATCGAAAGGACTATGATAGATACCCTATACTTGTGGGTTGGCGCCGTTGCCGGGGAGTGAAGCGCCTTTGGTAGGTGGAATTTGGTAAGGAAAAATTTATATAGTGTGCTGAAATTTACCGTCACTTGTTACTATGGAAAATAATCCTTTGAGGGGCTTGTTCAGGGTATCTTCACCCCGACCAGTAGAGAAAAGAGTTTCTCCTCAACCTACTGAACCTACTGAAAATATTTACTTTGAAATTCCTTCGGGTATGAGAGAGAAACTGCTAGCTAATCCTTTTACAGGGGATGGAACACTATATCCCGATATGCACCTAATCTATGTGGATGAAGTTTCTGGATTATTTAAGCTTGCAGGTATGCCCAAGGATGTTATCAAGAAGAAGGTCTTCCCTTTATCTTTGAAGGGAAAGGCATTGACATGGTTTAGGCTATGTGATGATATTGGATCATGGAACTACAACCGACTGAAATTGGAATTTCATCAGAAGTTTTATCCTATGCATCTGGTTCATCGTGATCATAATTATATATATATAATTTGGCCCCGCGAAGGAGAAAGTATCGCTCAAGCTTGGGGGAGACTTAAGTCAATGTTATATTCATGCCCCAATCAGAGCTCTCAAGAGAAATTATTATTCAAAAATTTTATGCTCGGCTTTCTCTCAATAATCGCTCCATGCTCGATACTTCTTGTACTGGTTCTTTTATGATGAAGACTATTGAATTCAAATGGTATTTATTGAAAATAATTAAACACAACTCTGAAGATTGGGATCTCGACGAAGGTAAGGCGTCAGGTATAACACCTAAGTTTGATCGTGTTAAATCTTTTATGGATATCGATGTTTTTCGTGAATTTAGCACTAAATATGGACTTGACTCTGAGATAGTAGCTTCTTTCTGGGAAACATTTGCTACTCATGTTGATCTCCCTATAGAGAAGTGGTTTAAATATCATCCTCCCATTGAAGTAGAAGTAGTAGAACCTATTGAAGTTGAAGAAAAGACTATCACTTATAATGTTGATCCTATTGTTCCTACTGCTTATATCGAGAAACCACCTTTCCCTGTTAGAATAAAGGATCATGCTAAAGCTTCAACTACGGTTCGTAAGAGTAATGCTAAAACACCTACACCCCCTGAGCAAATTAAAGTTGAACCTAGTATTGTTATGGTTAAGGATCTCTTGGTCCATAATATTGATGGGCATGTTATTTACTTCTGTGATGAAGCTGCTAGAATTGCTAGACCCAATACTAAAAATAAACATAGACCTGTTGTTGGCATGCCTGCTGTTTCTGTTAAAATAGGAGATCATTGTTATCATGTCTGATGTGATATGGGTGCTAGTGTTAGTGCAATACATCATTCCTTATACAAAGAAATTATGCATGATATTGCACCTGCTGAGATAGAAGATATTGATGTTACAATTAAGATTTCCAATAGAGATACTATTTCACCAATTGGGATTGTTAGAGATGTTGAAGTCTTGTGTGGGAAAGTTAAATATCCTACAGATTTTCTTGTTCTTGGTTCCCCACAAGATGACTTTTGTCCCATTATATTTGGTAGACCCTTCCTGAATATTGTTAATGCTAAGATAGACTGCGAAAAAGATATTGTTACTGTTGGTTTAGGGGATATGTCTCATGATTTTAATTTTGCTAAATTCCGTAGACAACCCCATGATAAAAAATTGCCTGGTAAAGATGAAATTATTGGTCGTGCTTATATTTCCGTGCCTCCTAATGATCCTTTAGAACAAGATTTGCTAGACCATGAAAATGGCATGTTCATGAATGAAAGAAGGGAAATAGATGAAGTATTCTTTAAATAGGGACCCATTTTGAAACACAACTTGCCTGTTGAAATCCTAGGGGATCCTCCTCCACCCAAGGGTGATCCTGTGTTTGAGGTTAAACCTTTACCTGATACTCTCAAATATGCTTATCTTGATGAAAAGAAGATATATCCTGTTATTATTAGTGCTAACCTTTCAGAGCAGGAAGAAGAGAAATTATTGAAAACTCTGAAGAAGCATCGTGCTACTATTGGATATACTCTTGATGATCTTAAGGGTGTTAGCCCCACTCTATGCCAGCACAAAATAAAATTGGAGAAATATGCTAAACAGTTGCTGATCACCAACGATGGCTAAACCCTAAGATGAAAGAAGTGGTCAGAAATTAAATACTAAAGCTTCTGGAGGCAGGTATAATTTATCCTGTTGCTGATAGTTAGTGGGTAAGTCCCGTTCATTGTGTCCCTAAGAAGGGAGGTATTACTATTGTTCCTAATGATAAAGACAAATTGATCCCACAAAGAATTATTACATGATATAGAATGGTAATTGATTTCTGCAAATTGAATAAAGCTACTAGAAAATATCATTACCCTCTGCCTTTTATTGATCAAATGCTAGAAAGACTATATAAACATACACATTTTTGCTTTCTAGATTGTTATTCTGGTTTCTCTCAAATACCTATGTCAAAAGAGGATCGGGATAAGACCACTTTTACTTGCCCTTTCGGTACCTTTGCTTATAGACGTATGCCTTTTGAATTATGTAATGCACCTGCCACCTTTCAAAGATGTATGACTGCTATATTCTTTGACTTTTGTGAAAAGATTGTTGAGGTTTTCATGGATGATTTCTCCATGTATGGAACCTCTTTTGATGATTGCTTAAGCAACCTTGACCGAGTTTTGCAGAAATGTGAAGAAACTAGTCTTGTCTTGAATTGGGAGAAGTGCCACTTTATGGTTAATGAAGGTATTGTCTTGGGGCATAAAATTTCTGAAAGAGGTATTGAAGTTGAAAAAGCTAAAATCAATGCTATTGAAAAGATGCCGTGTCCCAAGGACATCAAAGGTATAAGAAGTTTTCTTGGTCATGCTGGTTTTTATAGGAGGTTCATTAAAGACTTCTCAAAAAATTCTAGGCCTCTGACTAATCTCTTACAAAAAGATGTTCCTTTTGTCTTTGATGATGATTGTGTAGAAGCATTTGAAATACTTAAGAAAGCCTTGATTTCTACACCTATTGTTCAGCCACCTAATTGGAATTTACCCTTTGAAATCATGTGTGATGCTAGTGATTATGATGTAGGTGTTGTTCTAGGACAAAGAGTTGATAAGAAATTAAATGTTATCCAATATGCTAGTAAAAGTCTAAACAGTGCCCAGAGAAATTATGCTACCACTGAAAAAGAATTTTTAGCAATTGTTTTTGCTTGTGATAAGTTCAGACCTTATATTGTTGATTCCAAAGTAATTGTTCACACTGATCATGCTTCTATTAAATACCTTATGGAAAAGAAAGATGCCAAACCTAGACTTATTAGATGGGTTCTCTTGCTACAAGAATTTGATTTGCATATTATTGATAGAAAGGGGAGCTGAGAACCCTGTTGCAGACAACTTGTCTAGGTTAGAGAATGTTCTTGATGACCCACTACCTATTGATGATAGCTTTCTTGATGAACAATTAGCTGTCATAAATGCTTCTTGTACTGCTCCATGGTATGTTGATTATGCTAATTACATTATTGCTAAATTTATACCACCTAGTTTCACATACCAGCAAAAGAAAACGCTTTTCTATGATTTAAGACATTACTTCTGGGATGACCCACACCTTTATAAAGAAGCAGTAGATGGTGTTATTAGATGTTGTGTACCTGAGCATGAACAGGAACAGATCCTACGCAAGTGTCACTCCGAGGCATATGGAGGACACCACGCTGGAGATAGAACTGCATATAAGGTATTGCAATCCGGTTTTTATTGGCCTGCTCGCTTCAAAGATGCATGTAAGTTTGTCTTGTCTTGCGATGAATGTCAAAGAATTGGTAATATTAGTAGACGGCAAGAAATGCCTATGAACTATTCACTTGTTACTGAACCATTTGATGTTTGGGGCTTTGATTATATGGGACCGTTTCCTTCCTCTAATGGGTATACAGATATTTTGGTTGTTGTTGATTACATTACTAAGTGGGTAGAAGCTATTCCAACTAGTAGTGCTGATCATAACACCTCTAATTAAGATGCTTAAAGAAGTTATTTTTCTGAGGTTTGGAGTCCCTAGATACTTAATGACTGATGGTGGTTCACATTTTATTCATGGTGCTTTTCGTAAAATGCTTCCTAAGTATGATGTTAATCATAGAATTGCATCTCCATACCATCCATAGTCTAGCAGTCAAGTAGAATTGAGTAATAGAGAGCTTAAATTAATTTTGCAGAAGACTGTTAATAGATCTAGAAAGAATTGGTCCAAGAAACTTGATGATGCGTTATGGGCCTATAGAACCGCATATAAAAATCCTATGGGTATGTCTCCGTATAAAATGGTTTATGGAAAAGCATGTCACTTGCCTCTCGAACTAGAACATAAGGCATATTGGGCCATTAAAGAGCTCAATTATGATTTCGAACTTGCCGGTGAGAAGAGGCTATTTGACATTAGCTCACTTGATGAATGGAGAACCCATGCCTATGAGAATGCCAGACTGTTTAAAGAAAAAGTTAAAAGATGGCATGACAAAAGGATACAAAAGCATGAGTTTAATGTAGGTGATTATGTTTTGCTATACAACTCTCGTTTAAGATTTTTTGCAGAAAAACTTCTCTCTAAATGGGAAGGTCCTTACATTATCGAGGAGGTCTATCATTCCGGTGCCATAAAAATCAACAACTTCGAAGGCACAAATCCGAAGGTGGTGAACGGTCAAAGAATCAAACATTATATCTCAGGTAATCCCATAAATGTTGAAACCAATGTTGTTGACACCGTAACCCCGGAGGAGTACATAAGGGACACTTTCCAGAATGTTTCAGACTCCAAAAAGGAATATGTATGTGGTAAGTAAACCGACTCCAAAACAGTTCTGATAGCAATTTTTCTCTGTTTTGGAATATTTAAGAAAATTGGAAAATAAGAAGTAGTCCGAGAAGGACACGAGGCACCCACGAGGGTGGAGGGTGCGCCCCCTACCTCGTGGACACCTTGTGTGCCATCCGGACTCCGTTTTCTTGCACGATACTTCTTTTATCGGTAAAAATTCATTATATAATCTCCCGAAGCTTTTGACCACCGTACCACGACGAAATCCTCTGTTTCTTGTTTTGAGTTGTTTCTACCATAGATTAGAGCAAGATGTCTTCTCAAGAGTCAGTCAGAGAGAGTCGGGTATCTAATCCGACACCGGGGCAAGAGGAAACAGCAATGCTGACCGCTTTGGACCATCAATGGAGGAAGATATGGAGATCGACTTTAAAAGTATAGATGCTATGGAGGAGGATCAAGAAGTTACTTCTCGTCTCCAAGCCAGATTTATGATGGAGGAACTTCAGAGCTCAGCAATTCCAAATTTGGTCATTCCTCCCAATGTTATATTTCTTTCTTATGAAAATATGAAAAAGAGTGTTACTTGTCCTCCCACAGCTATGCAACATCCATGGGTGAAAGAAGCTTTAACCGTCGCGGATAAACTCCGTAAGGAAACAATGGATCTTAGGCAGCAAGTCAATACGCTCCAGGAGGACAACCGTATCCTAAGGGGCATCATCGCCAAGAATATTACATCACCACCTCTGAAGAAAGAGACATAAACACATGGGTATGGGCACTCCCCTTGGCAACTGCCAAGCTTGGGGGAGGTGCCACGGTATCGTCTCACCATCACACTTCTATCTTTACTGTTTTTCTTAGTTTGATACTTTTGGTTATATCTTGATCTAGTAGAATAAAGTTTAGTATGGTATAGCTTTGAGTTTTGTGTTGATCCCTATCTATGTAATCGAGTCTGTGAGCTATATATAATAAAGATTAGTTTTGAGTTGAGGGCTTTGCTATCTTGCTAATATCTTGAGGGAGTAAAAGAAAAAGAAATAATAAAAAGAAATAAAAAAATCATATTGACCTTATGAAGTGTAATGACTTCACATATAAGAGTATGATGAATAAAAGTTGTTGAGAGTTGACAAACATAGTTTTGGTCATCGTTGCAATTAATAGGAAGTAATAAAGAAAGAGAGGTTTTCACATATAAATATACTATCTTGGACATCTTTTATGATTGTGAGCACTCATTAAAATATGACATGCTAAAACGTTGATGTTGGACAAGGAAGAAAACGTAATGGGTTATGTTTTCTTATATCTGAAATAAAGTATATTGTCATGGATCATCCAACATGTTGAGCTTGCCTTTCCCCCTCATGCTAGCCAAATTCTTTGCACCAAGTAGAGATACTACTTGTGCTTCCAAACATCCCTAAACCCAGTTTTGCCATGAGAGTCAACCATATCTACATATGGATTGAGTAAGATCCTTCAAGTAAGTTGTCATTGTTTCAAGCAATAAAATTTGCTCTCTAAATATGTATGATCTATTAGTGTGGAGAAAATGAGCTTTATACGAGCTTGTGATATGGAAGAAATAAAAGTGACGGACTGCATAATACAGGTCCCTATCACAAGTAGCAATATAAAGTGACATTCTTTTGCATTAAGATTTTGTGCATCCAACCCTAAAAGCACATGACAACTTCTGCTTCCCTCTGCGAAGGGCCTATCTTTTATTTTTGTCTTCTACCTTATACAAGAATCATGGTGATTTTCACCTTTCCTTTTTATACTTTATCCTTTGGCAAGCACTATGTGTTGTAAAGATCCTGATATGTATATCCAATTGGATGTGGGTTTTCATAAAGCATTATTGTTGACATTACCCTTGGGGTAAAAGGTTGGGAGGCGAATCTATAAGCCCCTATCTTTCTCTGTGTCCGATCGAAACTTCATACCCATAAGTATTGCGTGAGTGTTAGCAATTGTGAAAGACTAAATGATAGTTGAATATGTGGACTTGCTGAAAAGCTCTTATATTTGACTCTTTCCGGTGTTATGATAAATTGCAATTGCTTCAGTGACTGAGATTATAGTTTGCTAGTTTTCAATGAAGTTTCTGATTCATACTTGACATTGTGAATAGATTGTTACTTTAAGCATAAGAAATCATATGGCAATATATATGTTGTTGTTTTAAGAATGATCATGATGCCATCATGTCCGTATTTTATTTTATCGACACCTCTATCTCTAAACATTTGGACATATTTTTCGGTATCGGCTTCCGCTTGAGGACAAGCGAGGTGTAAGCTTGGGGGAGTTGATACGTCCATTTTGCGTCATGCTTTTATATCGATATTTATTGCAATATGGGTTGTTACTACACATTATGTCACCATACTTATGCCTTTTCTCTCTTATTTTACAAGGTTTACATGAAGAGGGAGAATGTCGGCAGCTAGATTCTGGGCTGTAAAATGAGCAAAATATTAGAGACCTATTCTGCACAACTCCAAAAGTCCTAAAACTCCAGGAAAGTCAGTTTTGGAATTTGTAAAAAATATTGGGTGAAGAAAGCACCAGAGGGGGGCCACCCTCTGTCCACGAGGGTGGGGGTGCGCCCTACCCCCCTGGGTGTGCCCCTGCCTCCTGGGCCACCTAGAAGCCCCCCAATGCCCATCTTCTGGTATAAGGTGTCTTTGCACTGGAAAAAATCATAAGGAAGCTTTCGGGACGAAGCGCCGCCGTCTCGAGGCGGAACCAATCTAGGGCTCCGGCGGAGCCGTTCTGCCGAGAAAACAAACCTCCGGGAGGGGGAAATTGCCATCATCATCGATCCTCTCATCGAGAGGGGGTCAATCTCCATCAACATCTTCACCAGCACCATCTCCTCTCAAACCCTAGTTCATCTCTTGTATCCGATCTTTGTCTCAAAACCTCAGATTGGTACTCGTGGGTTGCTAGTAGTGTTGATTACTCTTTGTAGTTGATGCTAGTTGGTTTATTCGGTGGAAGATCATATGTTTAGATCCTTTATGCATATTAATATCCCTCTGATTATGAACATGAATATGATTTGTGAGTAGTTACGTTTGTTCCTGCGGACATGGGAGAAGTCTTGTTATAAGTAGTCATGTGAATTTGGTATTCGTTCGATATTTTGATGAGATGTATGTTGTCTCTCCTCTAGTTGTGTTATGTGAACGTCGACTACATGACACTTCACCATTGTTTGGGCCTAGAGGAAGGCATTGGGAAGTAATAAGTAGATGATGGGTTGCTAGAGTGATAGACGCTTAAACCCTAGTTTATGTGTTGCTTCGTAAGGGGCTGATTTGGATCCATATGTTTCATGCTATGGTTAGGTTTACCTTAATTCTTCTTTTGTAGTTGCAGATGCTTGCCAAAGGAGTTAATCATAAGTGGGATGCTTGTCCAAGGAAGGGCGGTACCCAAGCACCGGTCCACCTACATATCAAATTATCAAAGTACCAAATGCGAATCATATGAGCATGATGAATCTAGCTTGACGATAATTTACATGTGTCCTCGGGAGCGCCTTCCTTTATATAAGAGTTTGTTCAGGCTTGTCCTTTGCTACAAAAAGGATTGGGCCACCTGGCTGCACCTTTTTTACTTTTGTTACTTGTTTCCCGTTACGAATTACCTTATCACAAAACTATCTGCTACTGATAATTTCAGTGCTTGCAGAGAATACCTTACTGAAAACCGCTTGTCATTTCCTTCTCCTCCTCGTTGGGTTTGACATTCTTACTTATTGAAAGGACTACGGTAGATCCCCTATACTTGTGGGTCATCAGGGTGCAACATGGACAAGGTGAGGGGCCACTAATGGATCACTAACCAACCTATACTAAGCATATATGATATCAGGTAAAGTACAATAGCAGGTTACCAAAATAGGCTATGCATCAGAATAGGAGCTATCGAACAATAGTAGCAAAATCTAATGCAAGCATGAGAGCGAAAGAATGGGTGATATAGGAATGATCAAGGGAGGTTTGCTTTCCTGGAAGCTCTGCTACAAGGGGATGAATGTCAGGGGCGTAGTCGTACTCTGGAGCAGTGTCAGTCTCGGTGTCTACCGGAGAGAAGAGGGGGAAGAAACAATAAATATAAAGCAAAAAAAATGCATCATGATGCATGACATGGCAATATGCACTGCTAGGGGCTACCTAACGTAGTGCTACACGTTACAGACGAAGGGGGAAAACATCTCGAAATGTTTTCCTGGTGTTTGGTAGTTTCCGGACAAATGAATCGGAAGGGAAGGATCCAGGTTCATCATGCTAGAGTCATGCGACAGATGAGTGGATAGCATATTCGGGTTCGTAATATTTTTCTGAGCAACTTTCGAACGGGGAGAGCTTGCCGCGTTGATTAGGGCTACTGGGCAGACGAGCGAGGCAGACACCGGCATTCTGGTGAGATCAGAACATCGAAACGACATGCAAACGGGTGGTAGAAGCTTCTAACTAGGGGCTATGCATTGCAGCGAAGCCGTTGGGCACACGCAAGTGACCAAATGGTCACTAAAGTAGCTCCGACGACCAAGCGAGGCGGCGGCGCATTCAGTGGACTCAGGATCGCGCGCTAGAGGTCGGAATCGATAGCGACGGGAGAGCGGAATTGGGGAGTTGCTCACAGCATTGTAGGGAAGGGGTCTGGGAGGCCGGAGAAGCTCGTGGCGGCGTGGATCGAGGCGGTGGTCGCCGGAGCCCGAGGAGGAAGCAGAGGACAAGGGCGACGACAAGGCACTCCACGGCTCTGGTCCAGCGGCGAGGGAGAAGAAGCGCTTGCCTGCGCATCTCCTAGACACGGCCTCGGGTGCAGGGGGGGACAGCGGCCACACCGGTGAGGGGCATCCATGGCGACGACGACGTCGGGTGCGAGCGGATTCGACAGGGAGTGATGAGGGGGAAATAGGGTGGGTGCTAGGGTTCGTCCGGGGCGGCGGCGTCCTTTGTAGGTCCACGGGAGGGGGGGGATGGCCGGCACGTGGCCATCCACGACCACGAACGTACGCCCGGCGGCAACCGTGTGCGGTGAGCAATAGGAGGGAGATGACCCGGGGTGCTGGGTCGGGCCGCACTGTGCACTAGGCCCCGTGCTCCGGGGCCTTTTTCTTTTTCTTCTATTTTCATTTCTGTTTTCTTTAATTAGTTTTGATTTTACATTAATTTTCAATAGCATTTGAGTTTTATAAAATATGAAACTTGGGCTAATAATTATAATTCAGTATTACACACTGCCACAAAAAGTTTGGGAGCTATTTAGTTTAGTTTGGAAATTTTTATAATTTTAAAAGCAATTAAAATTTGTTTGGGCCCCTGTTTTAATTGTTTTAGGGCATTTAAATACTTTATAAAATGTTGGTATATTCACGAAAATTACGCATTGATTATTTTAAATATTATGAACATTTTTTTATGTTTGAGGAAATATTTTATTTGGTTTTATTTTAAATTTGAAATTGAATTCGGTTTGGATCAAAGTGAGGTTTGGAAATTAATTGCGATGACATGGTAGCATTACTGTGTGGTTACTCTAGCTTAACTACCGGGGTGTTACAAAGAGCCACTAAGGAGATTGCCTGTTCTTCTTCTACAAGGGCAAGGGTCACTGGAAGACCTACTGCAACAAATATTTGGCTGAAAAGAAGAATAAAAAGTCTGTATCGTCCGGCAAACTTTTCGCAAATACAAGATGAGATTTTTTTAAGCACAATGACTTTGTCAAATATATGATGAAAAATTTGGAATATATGATCAATATTTTTTTTAAATGCCTAATGAGCATTTTACTACACGATGACCATATTTTCAGTGCACGTAAAAGAATAACTTTTTAAAATACATAATAAAATTTTTTAATATCCATGGACATTTTAGTGCACGTAAAATAATAAGTTTTTTAATTACGCAATTGATTTTTGAGTGAAGTATGTTGCTCGCTTCTACTGTATTTTTTTGAAGAAATCCATTGCTATCTTATTTTTCAGAAACAACAGGAACTTTATTCTTTCTCAAAACCATTACAACTACATTGTTTTGGATTCAAGATCTAATTTTTTATTTTTTTTGCAAAGTAACTCTCACAGTTAAAATTTACAATGAAATATCTTGGGGACATCTTCTCTGTGGTATCAATCTTTGAAATACTGGTAAGACTTCAATAAAGAGATTGTAATTGGACTAGAGAAAGGCTACTACTACTCGTGCATCCGCACGAACTTGATTACCATTAAAGGGTTCTAAAAGTCCCTTGGTTGCCCATCCAAAACGACAAAAAAAAAGTCATGAGCGATGAACGTGCTTAGGCCGAAATGGTTCCCTAGCCGTGTTAGCTTTTTTTTTCTGCTAGCCGTGTTAGCTGTGAGGAGATACACGTTCTAGCCGTGTTGTTGGGCAAGCCCAGTATCCACAAGCTAAGAAACGGGAATAACTAACTAAGGGTTATCACCATTTGGGGGCATCCAGGGGTCACTTTTGGTGGCATGGGAGTGTGCCAAGTGGTGCATACAGCCACCACCATAAGTGTTAGAGTAGTCATTATGGTATACGACTTCTAGTCCAAGTTAGTTTTGTACCCTACCGCAAGTTGGTTTATACCCTCTTATATACTCTTGTATGCCGCACCAAACAATCAATAAGCAACAGTTTTATTCAGCTTTCATGGTATCAGATACCGATCCCAGGGTTTAGGGTATGGCTCCGCCTACGCCATCGCCGCCGCCGCCGCCCGGCTACTTCGAGCGCCGGGCCGCGTTCATCGCCAAGGCTGCCAACGCCGCGGCCGCTTCTCTCTCGGCCCTCACCATAGCTCCACAAAACTACCCTGCACCCATCCTCGCCGCACCAATATCTCTTGCTGACACAATCTCCGACGTCAGCCCCTACATCCCCATAGTTCTTGATCTCGCCGCCCACAACTACTACCATTGGAGACATCTCTTCGATCTCCACCTCGGCCGCTGCAACCTGCGCTCGCATGTCGCCGCCAACTGTCTTCCCCGCCCCGACCATCCGCAATGGTTGAAAGACGATCTCGCGATCGTCCAGTGGTTCTACACCCGCATCACCACCGAGATCTTCAACATGCTCGATCACAACGGCGCCACCGCTGCCAACATCTGGCACTCCCTCCGTCGGCTCTTCCAAAGCAACACCGGCGCTCGAAAAAAAGATCTCCACACCGAGCTTCGCAATATGGTGCAAGGAGACGCCCCGGTGAACCTGTTCTGTCAGCGTGTTAAGACCATTGGTGATGAGCTTCGCGAACTCGGCGATACAGTCAGCGACTCATAGCTAATCAACATCGTCATCGTCGGCCTCAGCGAAGACTTTGACAAGCAAGCCTCATTCATACCAATGATACGGCCTCCTTCTACCTTTGCTGAAGTTCGTTCCCTGCTACAACTCGCGGCGGAAACACAAGCTCGCAAGGACTCTCGCCCCAAGGTCTTTCATGCTGCGGCTCGTCCTCCTCCGCCGTCTACACCAGCGCCGCCTTCCATGCTGGCTCCTGCCGCCGGGCCGTCCACATCACCATCTGCTCAACCGCCCCCAGGCTGGCGTCCTAGTCCAAACTACCGCGGCAAAGACCCTATCTACAGGCCGCCGTCGACTCGTTTGGTTCTGCCTACGTCATCACCAGCATCGAGTCCTGCACCACCCACCAGTGCTCCATCTATGGTTGCATGGCGGCCTCCTCATGATCGTTGGACGAGGCTCATTCAGGCATGGCCAATGCCCTGGTCCGCTCCATCCGCCCTCGGTGCTCCGCCGGCATATTCAGGTGCCTGGCAACCTGGCCTTCGGCCGCCTACTGGTGCTCCCGGGGTTCTCAACCCCCGACAGTCGGCCAATGCCTATCACGCCGCCCCAACGTATGCTCCTTATGGTCATTACACCACCGATGGCGGCGCCTACTACACACCTCAGTCGGCCCTGCTCCCGATGCCACCACCACCACAGCCGGCCAATGCCTCTCACGCCGTCCCGACGTATGCTCCTTATGGTCACTACTCCACCGACGGCGGCGCCTACTACACTCCCCAGCCGGCCCTACTGCCTTCACCATCGTATCCGCCGGCACTGCTCCCGACGCCACCCTCACATGCGACGCCGAGCTGGGATCAAGCTGCTTTTCTCCAGGCCATGAATAACTTTGCTACACAAGGAAACTCAGGTACGGATTGGATCTTTGATTCAGGGGCCTCTAGTCATATGTCTGCATCTAGTAATTGGTTATCATCTTGCACTAAATCTCCTTTCCCTTCCATTACCCTTGGAGATGGATCATCTATTCCTATATATTGTGTTGGTCAGGCTCAACTTCCCTCTTCCGCTAAACCTCTTTTACTTCGTGATGTTCTAGTTGCACCCGCCCTCATTAAAAATCTTATTTTTGTTTGCCAATTTACTTGTGACAATCTAGTTTCGGCTGAATTTGACCCTTTTGGTTTAACTGTGAAGGATTACCTGACCAAGGCCGAGATCGCTCGCTTCAATAGCTCCGGAGATCTTTATTCTCTTAATGGAGTTCCTGCCGCCACCCCTCCAACATCCATGCTGGCCTCCGTCGATCTCTGGCATCATCGCTTGGGCCATCCCAACCCTGCCGTCTTAGCTTCTATGCTTAGTGAATTTACCATACCATGTAATAGGGATTCTCGTAATTCTGTGTTTTGCGAGTCATGTCAATTAGGCAAACATGTGCGTCTTCCCTTTAGTTCCTCTACTTCTTGTAGCACTTATCCCTTTGAATTAATACATTGTGATTTATGGACCTCTCCCATTGCAAGTGTTTCGGGTTTTAAATACTACCTTGTTATCCTAGATGATTTCACCCACTTTGTCTGGACTTTTCCTCTACGCAACAAATCCGAGGTCCATTCTCTTTTTCTTAATTTTCAACGATATGTGTCTGTTCACTTCTTCCTCCCAATTCGCTTTATCCAATGTGACAATGGTCGCTAGTTTGATAACATTAAAAATCATACTTTCTTCTTACAACATGGCATCCTGCTTAGGTTCTCATGTCCCTACACCTCCCCTCAAAATGGTAAAGCCGAACGTTCTCTTCGCACCCTCAATGATATAGTTCGCACTCTCCTCATTCAATC
This sequence comes from Triticum dicoccoides, assembly GCF_002162155.2. Classification (NCBI taxonomy): domain Eukaryota; kingdom Viridiplantae; phylum Streptophyta; class Magnoliopsida; order Poales; family Poaceae; genus Triticum; species Triticum dicoccoides. Next base: position 770,205,672 of record NC_041383.1, on the reverse strand, counting down.
ATCTATGCCTCCCAAGTTTTGGGCTGAAGCCCTCCACGTGGCCACCTTCCTTCTAAATATTCGACCTTCTAAAACTAAACCCAACACTACACCCTATTATTCCCTCTTTCTTTCCCACCCCGACTACTCCGCAGTTCGTGTTTTCGGCTGTCTCTGTTTTCCCAATGCCTACACCACTTCTGCAAATAAATTGTCACCACGCTCTATCCCATGTGCTTTTCTCGGCTTCTCTGACGAGCACAAAGGCTATCGCTGTCTCGACCTTCACACCGGACACGTTCATGTCTCTCGTCATGTCATGTTTGCTGAGCACATTTTTCCTTTCTCCCAACGCACTACTACACCATACAACACCCCTAGCTCCGCAAACATTCCCTCTCCCCGTCCTTTTCAACTATATACTCCCCTACCTGTCGAACACAACATACCACCACCACCATTAACACCCACCATAGCCGATTCCAACCCTACCCTCACCCCACCCGAGACGTCCCCAACACCCTTGACCCCTGCTCCCTCCCCAACACCCCCGGCCCCTACTCCCACTCCACCACCCAGCCCTGCTCCCACTCCACCACCCAGCCCTACTCCTTCGTCCGACTCTTCCGCTGCGCCGGACTCACCAGTACCCACCATACCCCCTCGTGCTATTCCTACAGCAGCCCCGGTTAATGATCATCGCATGCGTACTAGGGCCAAATCAGGATTTCATCAACCCCAAGATCGCCTAAACCTTCATACCTCCATATCTCTCACTTCCCTTCCAAAAAATTACAAAACTGCTCTACTTGATCCCAATTGGGCTGCTGCCATGCAAGAAGAATATAATGCTTTACTTCAAAACAACACCTGGCAACTTGTTCCTCGTCCTCCCAATACAAATATTGTTTCTGGCAAATGGATTTTTCGCCAAAAGTTCCACTCCGATGGGAGCCTCTCACAATATAAAGCCAGGTGGGTTTGTCATGGCTTTTCTCAGCAACAAGGAATTGATTACGAAGAAACCTTTTCTCCTGTTGTTAAACCTAGCACCATTCGCACCGTTCTTAGTGTTGCTGTCTCCTCTCCCTGGCCTATTCACCAACTTGATGTAAAAAATGCTTTCCTCCATGGTTCCCTTCAAGAAACTGTCTACTGCCAGCAACCTCTGGGTCTTGAAAATCCATCCTTTCCAACTCATGTATGTCTTCTTCAGAAATCTCTCTACGGTCTTAAACAGGCCCCAAGAGCTTGGTTTCAACGCTTCTCCTCCTTCATTCAAACAATAGGCTTCACTCCATCTCTCTCTGACACCTCTCTTTTTGTATATCATCAAACTTCTGACACTGCCTATTTACTTCTCTATGTAGATGATATCATTCTTACCGCATCCTCTCAAAAGTTCTTAGATCATATTGTCTCTCTTCTTAGATCTGAATTTTCTATGACTGACCTAGGACTCCTTCATCATTTCTTAGGCAATGCTGTTGTTCGAGATTCCTCCAGCCTTTTTCTTTCCCAACGTCAGTATATTCTTGATCTTCTTAATCGTGCTGGTATGCTTGACTGTCAATCATCTCGCACTCATGTCGATACTAGTTTTAAAATTTTGGCTACCGGTGAACCCTTTTTCGATCCTACTCTCTATCGTAGCCTCACAGGTGCTCTCCAATATCTCACCATTACTCGTCCTGAAATCTCTTTTGCTGTTCAACAAGCATGTCTCTATATGCATGATCCTCGGGTTCCTCACTATAATCATGTTAAACACATTCTTTGGTATTTAAAAGGAACTCTCAATCATGGTCTCCACCTCAATAATTCTTCTCCAAACTCGCTTACCGCATACTCTGATGCAGACCGAGCTGGTTGTCCTGACACTCGAAGGTCCACTTCCGGTTTTTGTGTTTTTCTTGGTAACAATTTGATTTCTTGGTCTTCGAAAAGACAGGTTACATTCTCACGTTCGTCGGCCGAGGCTGAGTATCGCGCCGTGGCACATGCCGTTGCAGATACAATCTGGATTCGGCAGTTACTCTCCGAGCTACACAGGCCTATTGAGCAGGCCACTATTGTCTACTGTGACAACATATCGACAGTCTACATGACCGGCAATCCAGTTCAACACCGACGCACAAAGCATATTGAAATTGATATTCATTTTGTTCGTGAAAAGGTTTCTCTTGGTCAGGTTCGGGTGCTTCATGTTCCCTCTACGGCTCAGTTTGCTGACATTTTCACCAAGGCACTGCCTACTAAGCCGTTTCAAGATATCTGTTTCAGTCTCAACGTCGTCGAGCCTGCCGTTGATACTGCGGGGGGATGTTAGAGTAGTCATTATGGTATACGACTTCTAGTCCAAGTCAGTTTTGTACCCCTACCGCAAGTCGGTTTGTACCCTCTTATAAACTCTTGTATGCCGCACCAAACAATCAATAAGCAAGAGTTTTATTCCGCTTTCAATAAGTCATATGTTGGGCACTATTTCTGGATTTTGTTTTTCCATGTACGTGTTTTCGGATTTTAGATAATTTATTCAGTTTTTTTGGTTTGTGCCCGATTTCCCTTAGGTTTTAAAGAATTAGTTCACGGAATAATAATATTATGTGCTTCCGCGCATAGCACTGATTTGATACTCGTGGAAGTGTGCTTCAAAAAGGGAAGCCACAACATGTACTTCTAGAAAAAAGGTGCAAAACTACATCCGTGCTTTCAGACTCCGGTTTTTTCTTCCTTTTTTTTGCACAAACATATTTTTTCTGGTTTCATTCTTTTTAGATTTTGTTTTTTCAGTAATCTTTTCTTCTTTTAGTTTTCTTTCTTTTGGTTTTTGATGTTTTTGATTTTTTTTTATGAGAAAAGATCGTGAAAAGCTATTAACATGGGATCTAGTTTTCAAGATCTCTACGCGAGAAATCCAACAGTTAAAACGGTTTAGCATTTGGATACATAGTTCTCATTTGGATACATAGTTCAAGAGATAACATGTATAGAAAAGGGAATCTATGAGAAAGAGGGAAGCTCCCAGGTTGTCAAACCAGAAAAGGTGGAGGAGTGACCTTTTCGAGGGGTACCGTGATTTTGCTAAGAAATATAGGACGCTACATCACAGATTATCAAGTAATGCATTCTATCTAGCGCTTATAGCGCCAATTATAGGCTTTTTTGTGTGGGGCGCACTCCAAGGCTACACTAGTACATGGGCCAGCCCGACAAAGCTTTCAACTATTCCAGGTTTTGGTAGTTTTCGGTTGGGTTGGGAAGCTTCTAGAAGTTTCTGGTTGGTTTTTTGTATTTATTTATTTATTGGTTGGTTTTCTATTTTCATTTTTGAGGTATGCAGCGGTAAGGAGGAGTGGGATTTTTTCAATTTTGCGAACATGTATTGTAAATGTGAACATTTCTTGAAAACACGAATATTTATTGAAATGTATGAGCATCTTTTACAAACATGAACTTTTTATTCAAATCTGCAAAAAGGTTGAAAATGCAAACACCTTTTCAAATTTAAAAAAATTTAGTCAATTTTTTTAAAAAAAGATAAGGAAAATAAAAATTTGAAATAAAAGGAAAGAAAATATTGAGAATAAAAATAAAAACGGAAACCACAAAACCATAAAAAAGGGATCGCTTTGTGTGAGTATGGGATCTATACACCGTGCTTCTTTTTTGGAACATACATATATGCCTGACTTTTCTACATTTTCTCCATTGTGTGCAGCCTACACCCTGGATATTCAGTGGCCCATCGTGTCTTCTGTTGGATTATGTCCATTTTGTTATCGATTTTGAAATATTGCATTGCGTGTTAGAACAAGCATTTCTTACGGTGAACAAACACTACAGGTTGCAGTAATATACTCCACGACGATATTGAAATTGATTGATGGTACGTCGACAGAATTACATATACTAGCTACACAAGTAATTTCTTGGTGATCCCACATAAAATTGTTCTATATGTGCAGTATTGTGCAGGATAGCGGTTGCTCCCCTGGTGGTACTGTTCTTCCTATCCCACAAATACTGGGCCACAAGGATCACAATCGGTGTCATTGAGAAGTTCCTACTGATGCAACAAATGATCGGGCCGACAAGGTTTTTTTAGACGAAAAACAGCAAAGTTGCTGATTTTTTTATTTTCTTTTGCGGGGTAGCAAAGTTGCTGATTTCATTCATTAAGATAGGAGGAAACACCGCTGGAGAAAAAAATACTGATGTCCAGCAAAGAAGTTGTAGGGAAAAAATAAAGACAAAGAGCTATACAAATGTACAGGAGAATAGAAATCTTAGAACTATCCCTTGCATGTCCACTGCGCTCCTGTAAAACCTGCCACCCTCCATGAATTGAGCTCGTTGACAATGCCTTCAGCCACCTGCAGAAAAGTGGTCGCCTTGTTGTTGAAGATGTGGTTGTTCCTCTCCTTCCAAACATGCCAAGCAGTCACCATAAGCAGAGAGGCGAGGTCATTTCTCTGTTTGCTATTGTAGTTGCCAGTGCTTTTAACCACCAGCCGAAGTGATCTCCATCAGCACAAGGCAGAAGATTATAGGGGAATCTATACAAGGTTAGACAGTATCCCTAGATTCCAGCAGTGAAGGGGCAATTGCAGAGAAGGTGCATGCCATCTTCAATCCCAAGATGATATAACTGGTAGGTTGGATCACGTGGCCAGCCACGCTTAGCAAGATTGTTGGCAGTTAAACACTTATCTTGTACAAACAACCAGCAAAAGAATTGGACCTTAGGAGGAATCTTAATCTGCCAAATGAAACTCGGAAGGGGGGAGTCAATTATGTCCATGAATTGGTATTGATAGGCTGATTTTGCAGTGTATCTTCCATCCGGTGACCACTTCCAAATGAATTTGTCATCACCATGTGAGTGTAACTACCATGGATCGATGCCAGAAGTTGATGTACTCACGCAACACCTAAATCCCAGGGTTTCTCTTCAGCAAGGTTACCCACCTCCTATTTGTGAGACCTTCAGCCAAAGAATTTTTTCTGCTCTTGCTATGCTTGTATAAGTTGGGGAAAGAAACAGAGGGGATCTCGCCGCTTAACCAATGATCATGCCAAAATGACACCTTGGCCCCGTTGCCAATCTTGATGGTGGTGCTAGCAATAAAGAGTGCCTTAACATGTTTGTCAATCGATAGCTGCAGCCCTTGCCATGGTTTATCCAGTTCAGTGGCACTCTGCCATAACCAGCGAACTTTGAGGGCTCTTTCCTGAGCATACAGGTCAGGAATGCTCAGCCCTCCAAAATTAAGTGGGGAGCACACTAGGGATCAATGGACAAGACACTTACCTCCACACACGTTGTCGGAACCTGCCCATAAGAATGCCCGATGGAGTTTGTCAATTTTCTAAATCACCCACTTCGGTTGATGCACTCCCAGCAGGAGGAAGATGGGCATGGCCGAGAGGAAGAACCTTGCAAGCACCATTCTACCCATGGAAGAAATCCACCTAGCCTTCCAGGAAGCGATCTTCTTAATCAACTTGTCAATCAGCTCTTGGAAACCAGCAAGTCTCAACCTTCTAGCTGACAAAGGCATCCCGAGATATGTGCAGGGGAAGCTAGATAATTGGCAACCGAGGGCCAATTGCAAAGGAGAAAGGTCCAGTCCTTCACACAGAATAGGAAAGATCTTGCTCTTGGACAAGTTAGTTATGAGCCCGGTAGCATTACCAAATAGTGTCAACACCTTTGTAACCACATCAAAATCATGTAACTCTGGTTTTAAGAAGATGATTACATCAACAACATTTATGGAGGCATGGTGCTCGATCATTTAATTATCCAGGGGAGAAAGAATATTACTTCTCTGAGCTTTGTCCATAAGTCTCCCTAATCAGCCCACCACAAGCACAAAGAGTAAAGGGGAGAGGGGATCTCCTTGTCGTAGACCTTTTTGATGGAGAATTTTCTGGGTGGTATTAGAGTTGGCAAGAATTCTGGTTGAGGCAGAGTAAAACAGGAATGAGATCCATCCTCTCCATTTTGGCCCAAAGCCTAGAACTTGCAAAGCTTTAACAGAAACTCCCAAGAGACAGAATCAAAGGCCTTGGAAATATCCAACTTGAGCATAACCGATGGTATTTTCTTCTGCCTCAAGGTCTTTGCCATTGCCTCGACGTATACAAAGTTATCATGTATGCTTCTTCCTTTAATAAAGGCATTTTGACAAGGGGAAGCCAATTTGTTCTACCAAGGATGAAGTCTTGCAGCAAGGATTTTGGCAATCAATTTAGCAAAGAAGTGAATAAGGCTAATGGGCCTAAATTCCCGAGGTCTGACAACACCTTGATGTTTGGGCAGCAGAGCAATCACTACACTATTGAGCAAGTATAAATTTTGAGAATTCAGCCCTTGAAAGTACCTAAGACCAGCCATCAAATCATTCTTAACAACGTCCCAACACTTCTGAAAGAACATACCAGTGTATACATCTGGGCTGGGAGCCTTCTCGGGGTGCAAATCAAAAATGACCTTTTTAGTTTCCTCTTCTGAAAAAGCAAGCTCAAGGGGAGAAAGATCATAGACAGCCAGCTCGAGAGCATCTAAATTCAAGGAGATATCTCTGGGCTGATAGGTACCAAGCAGCTTATTGAAGTGTTGCCCAATATGTTGTTCCTTGTTCTACTGGTCAGAGTATTCTGTGTCATCCACAAGGATGGACAAAATGAAGTTTTTCTGCCTTCTAGTCGTGGCCTTCAGATGAAAAAAATCTAGAGTTACAGTCCCCCTCCTTGATAGTCAAGAACCTGGAGCGTTGGCGCCACATACATCTCTCCAAGGCCGCAAAACCTAAGCTCGTCATTTTAAGCCCGCCTCTGAATGTGTGCTCTTCAAGGGAAAGCATCCTGCTATCCCTAGCAATGTTCAACTGCAAGATAAGCTCATGGACGACCCTTGTCCTTAGCTTAATATCAGATAGCAAAGAGGAGGCCCAAGATTTAAGATTCTTGGCAAGGAAAGTCAACTTAGTATGGAGATTGATAAAGGGGTCATTGGACTTGGTAGCCTTATCCCAAGAAGAGTTGACAACTGTATCAAAACCTTCTAGCCGAACCCAAACATTTGCAAATTTGAATCTTCTCTGTGGCCTGAACAAAGCATTGCTGGGGAGTAATAATGGACAATGATCAGAGTCCGCGGAGGAAAGGCATTGTAGTAAAGCATTGGGAAACAACTCATTCCAAGGTTGATTATACATAAACATGTCAAGTCTGACGAGAATAGCACTACTACAAAAAGGGCTATAGATGGAATGGCCACTAATGACGCACCTGTCATGTGGTGCGCCATTACTATATTCTAATGGCGCACCATGTCTCGGTGCGCCATTAGTAATATATTACTAATGGCGCACCTGGTGTGTGGTGCACCATTAGTAGTTTTGAAAAAAAACATAAAAAATAAATTTGTTACTAATGGCGCACCGTTGTATAGTGCGCCATTACTAGTTAACATAGTAATGGCGCACCACATCCGCCGTGCTCCATTAGTAGTTTTGAAAAAAAGTAAAAAAAAATAAAAAATATTTGTTAGTAATGGCGCATCTGTGGACAGTGCGCCATTACTAGTTTACTAAGTTTTTTTTCCAAAAAAAAATCAAAAAAACCGAATGCACCCCCCCCCCGACCGCCTTTTCAGTTTTAAAAAAACAAAAGAAAATGATGGAAATATCAAAAAAATAAAAGAAAATAAGTTTCCCATGTGATATGTGGTCTAGTTGTTGGGAAAATTTACAAATATGAATTTCGACTTTATTTGCAAAATCTCTCTGGAAATTTGTAAAATGGGCATAACTTTTGCATACGAACTCGGATTAAAAAGTTTTTTCTATGAAAAATCATCTACTCGAAAACTTACATCCGAATTTAACCTAGGGAACCCCATTAAACATTTTCAAAATCCCCAAAAACCTAACAGAAAAAATTTACGGGGCTTTCAAGATCTAGAGGCAAAAAAAATCAGAAAATTCAAACTTACTAGTGGCACACCGTGGATGTGGTGCGCCACTAGTAACAGAAAAAAAATTGGTTTTGATTTTTTTTTGAATTTTTTTTAAAAAAATGATACGTAATATGACCGGGAAGTTTGAAATATTTTTCAAAATTTCAACATAGTCATGAACATGTACAAAGTCCTAGACAACAACAAGGTATAATAGGATTGATATGCTAGATATATCAACAAGTGCCTGTGAAGTGAGCTGTTGCTGGGGTTGGATGAACTCTGAAGTTAAGCTTGCTTGGGTTGGAGTAGTGTGAGGATGGGTGACCTTTTGGGAAGTTTGACCACGGAGTGCGATTTGACCCGAGATTAAGCCATAGTGACCTGAGATTAAGAAAAAAACGAAAAAAATTGATTTTTTTTAATTTTTCTTTTAAAAACAAATTTCTAAAAAATTTGAATTTTTTTTTTGTTACTAATGGCGCACTTCTATGTGGTGCGCCATTACCCTGGGAGGAATTCTAATGGCACACTGTGGGCAATTCTAATGGCGCACTACGTGGTGCGCCATTAGAACACCAGATATTAATGGTGCACCAGTGGTGTGCCATTAGAATTTAATTATAATGGCGTGATGCTAGTGGCGCACCAGTAGTGCGCCATTAGAAGGCAAAACTGGTGCGCCACTAGCATGCCTTTTCCTAGTAGTGTAGTGTGCAATTGTTCATTACTCCAGGTATACCTTCTCCAATGGAAATACATATCTTTGAGCTCAAGGGTGTTCATAAAATTTATGAAAGCATTAATCAGTCCTCTATTTATGTTTCCATTACTCTTGTCTGTAGCTGCAGTTGAAGTCACCCACTAAAACCAAGGGATCAGGAGAGTTCAAGCATAGCGATTGCAAGTCGTTTAGGAAGGAGATCTTTTCACTAGGGGGTTGAGGGCCATAGACATTCACCATTTTCCAAGACTCACTAGTGATCTTGTTGTAGCACCTTAGGGATATAAAACATCTAGAGCATTGCACTGAGGAGACAACAATATTATCAGACCAAGCGACCGACAACCCTCCACTAGCACCTTCAGAAGGAGAGAAAGCAAATTCAGAGAAATTGCCACCACAGATTTCAGATAGCAGAACAAAATCAACACTGGATAACTTTGTCTCTTGCAGACACACCATACTGATAGCATGCATCCTAATGAGCGACCGAACAGCGGTCCTTCTCGCTGGTGAATTCAGGCCCCTAACATTCCATATTAAGAAATTGCAATCATCCATAGAAGTAGATCGACATGATATGATGTAACACTGGAACGAACCAATCACGTGGTTCTCTCTGGCGCCCACCTCTTGCTGCTGCAGGCGCTGGACGCCAACTTGGTGAGGGCTTGGATCTACGCTGCGGAAAGTGGCGCCTTGAAACAGTCGGTGTATCGGGCGAGCAGGGCTACCGGGTCGGCCACCGGCTCCTCGAAGTCAATCCCCAGGCGACGACAGACCAGTCTCTTGGCGTTGGTGATGGAGGTGCTTTGCATCTCCGGTGGCCTGTTTGCCAGGTGGCGGCTATGGTGAAGCAGCTCAGTGTCGGCAACAGCGTTTCCCCTCTTAGGCCTTGTACAATGCAAGGTGCTTAGAGGAGGTTCTTAGAGAAATAAACCAGTCTTTTCTTAAGAACCGGTGCTTATTTGTACAGGGTAGAAGCTTAACTAGGCGTCTGTCCTGTAGAAATAGGCAATGGTGCTTCAGAAAAACCCGGTTTATTTTCCTAAGCACCACCCTAAGCATCTAGCATTCTACAAGGCCTTAGTAGTGGACATGGGCTTGAATATTGGACCTCGAAGGAGACCAGGAGAGATTGGCTCAACAACCAGGCCCATGAACACCTTGACCGGGTCCAGGTCCTGAGCATGGCCCGCAGCTGGCCCCATTACCCCGCCAAGCAGCGTCCTCCTCATTGACCAAGTCAGTTTGGACCACCAGCGGAGCAACATCAGGATCATTGACCAGTTCAGCATGCGCTACCACCTCTGGGGCATCAGACGGGCCCACAAGAACTGGGAGGCGTGCAACATCTCCCGTGCCCATGCTGCCGACAGTGGAAACCTGCGTAGCACCATCCAAAGACAGAGCATCGGGCTCCAGCTCATTAAACAACTGCACGGCAATCTGCATGGCACATGCAGCAGGGGAGGCAGCAGGGTGGGCCGACAAGGGATTCCTACAAAGATATTGGCAGTAACAAGCCATTCAGAGACAAGCTTAGGCTGGGAGGCTACGACTCCGAGAAGAGTTTCTCCTGGGACAAGCTCAATGAAATCACCTTGGGCATTGCCAGGGGGATCAACTACCTGCATCAAGGATGTGACATGCACATTCTGCACTTCGACATCAGGCCACACAATATTCTTCTTGGCAGCAATTTCATCCCAAAGGTTGCCGACTTCGGCCTTGGCAAGCTATACCCAAGGGACAACAGCTTTGTGCCTTTGAGACGGGGAACCATCGGGTACATAGCTCCTGAGATGATATCCTGCAGCTTTGGCGTCATATCGACTAGTCCGACGTTTACAGCTTCAGTATGCTGCTGCTGGAGATGGCAGGAGGGAGGAGGAACGCTGACCCGGACACGACGAACTCAATCTAGGCATTCTACCCATCGTGGGTGTATGACCGGCTAACTAGACAGGAACTGGGCGAGATATCTGCTGAGATGCACGAGTTGGGGAGGAAGTTGTGTCTTGTTGGGCTACATTGCATCCAGATCTAGTCTCACGATCGGCCAGCGATGAGCGAAATCATAGGCATGCTTGAAGGCGGCTTGATGGCATGCAGTTGCGTTCAAGGTCATTCTTCTGCGACGATGGGCACACCCCTGTAGTGGAGTCCTACAATTTTTGCTCTGAGCTGACTGCCATTTCAGAAGAGGATGACTGAATTCTTTTAATGTACGGAAAAGCTAATTTCCTGCCGGCAGGAATTTAGCAACAAATCCGAACGCCCCGAAAGCCGTCAGATCGCGATCGCGCGGCTGTTATCCGTAGGATTAATTGCATGGACAGTTAGTGTTTCAATTGGATCGCAATTTTAATGGGATCGACCTTTTTAATAGCAATCGCATGTGGGAACATGGGCATCGACCTGATTTCTTTCCTTTCGTCATTAATTAGACCATGATTTTTATGGGGTTACCGCTTTTATTAATGGTGATGAATAGGGTGTTGACCATATTTCTTTCCTTCGTACGGTGAAGTTTCCATATGCAAGTTGTGCTCTTTTTACCCAAGGATCGAACCTAGGTTGCTAGGCTCTTGGGTGCTTATGACAACCAACTCATCTGCTCCTAATTTGTTGTCCAATAAATGATGATTAGTTACATCAACCTTTTAAAAATCATGACAGCAAAACAAAAGCAGTTTTTTGTGTTTTTTATGACCCGATTTTCTCTTTGTTGTAATTATGTTGTATCCACACACACTTTGATCCATGAAACATAGTAGACCTGATAACTTATGTACCTCTGGTTTGGGCACCCTGGGGGAGGGGGGTGTTGATGAAATATCCTCCTGGTAAGTTCATGGGAATAGCATGGTAACTCATACATCGCAGACCTGACAAATCTTATGTACCTCGGTATTGATAACTTTGGCATGAGGCGGGAAGGGGTTAATGAAATATCCCCGACAACTTTTGTGTGAATAACATGGTAACTCACACATTGCAGACCTGATAAGTTATGTGCCACGGTCCTGGTAACTTTGGGAAGGGTAGTGATGAAATATACCCACGGTCAATTTGATGTTAATAACACGATAACTCACACATGGCAGACCTGATAACTTATGTAGCCCAGTCCTGGTAACTTTGGTGAACGGGAGTGCAGGGGGGGTGATGAAATTCCCCCCCCCCCTTCCCCGAGGGTAGCTCACACATCGCAGACCTGATAACTAATGTACCCCAGCCCTGGTAACCTTTGGCGATGGTGGTAGGGGAGGGTTGTTGGTGAAATATACCCCCATCGAAACCTAGGTACAAACACCAAAGTAAACTTTGACCCATGGAAAAAAGTTGTTGAAAACATATCACCTATAACTTCGGTGTAAATAATATGATAATATACGCCACTGGACTTGATAACTTATGTACAGACATCACGATAACTTTAACTCGTAAAAAAAGTTATCGGAAACATAATCTATAAATAACATGGTAATAAAGGCTTTCGGACCTGATAACTTGCATAAAGACACCACGATAATTTTGACCCAGAGAAAAAAGTTGTTGAAAACATAGTTCGATAACATCTATGTAAATAACATGGTAATATATGTACAAAAGAGCTGATACCTTACTTAGCTTAGGCTTGATAACTTGACCTAGAAGAAAAAGTCATCGGGACATACCAACATGGGATCTAGTTTCGAAAGTATCATCATGGCGCTTTTTTGAGTGAAAACCGATCTTGAATCGAACAGACCGTTTGAGCTACAAAACATTTTGAAATGTCAAAATAAAGAGAATCTACGATGACATTAGCTTTTCTGCACTTTAAATCCATTTGCATGTGTGGAGAAAGTTGGGAGAAATCATTTGTATACACAAAATTTGCATATGTAAACATCGTGGTAACTTATGTTGCATAGACGTGATAACTTGCATATCCCCGACGTGGTAACTTTTTACTCGAAAAAAATGTTGTCGAAACATATCAATATGGGATCTTGTTTCGAAGGTACCGTCGTGACGATTCTTTTATGTGAAAACAAATTTTTGATCGGACCCACAGTTTGGGCTACAAAACATTTTGAATTTTGATATTCATTGGAATCTTTGCTGATGTCATCATTTCTGTTTTACATGCATGCATGCATGACTTGGATTGAATTAGAAAACGCCTTGCATGCCGCATGCTGCTGTTGTTGCTTTTTTATATCGTTGTTCCCGTATACGCAATCTCGATGCTCAAGGAATCGTCCGGATCTGTTAGTAACTACCGACTGATTGGTAGTTAGTACAGTCCTTTAATGTAATATTGTACTACGAGGTGATGATGAACTTGTGAAAAGTTGCAGTAACGTTTTGTTTGGAGCAAATGAATGTGAATCCTCTACCCTGTTTCTTTTCTGAATGTTATCCAAAATTCAAACATATCAAGCGCTCCGGGACTCTGAAGCGTGAAGTGCAACTGAGTGTAAAGTTTTGTTTGACCTCCCAATGATCTCCCTTGCTGAAAAAGGTGTGAACTGTTGCGAAAATAAACTGAAGAAAAGTAACAGCAGAGAATTACTAAGGAAAAATGTATGCAGAAGTATCTGATGATTCCAAATGAAGAAAATCGGATGATATCTCTCAGTTTCAGAAAAGAAAAACTGTAGTGGTGGTTGTTTTTCATCGTCCTATAATTGCTATGGGTTGTAAACTTGTAATCACCGTCACCGAACTCATCCAAATACATCCCCCGACATAAGAAGATGCTAGAAGCTTCTAAATGATGATGGAGTTCCACCAGCATATACTCCCTCCGTTCCTAAAAATAAGTCTTTCTAGAGATTTCAATATAGACTACATACGGAGCAAAATGAATGAATCTACACTCTAAACTATGTCCATATACATCTGTATGTAGTCCATATTGAAATCTCTAGAAAGACTTATATTTAAGAACGGAGGGAGTATATGCCATCAACAGAGGGAGTGCAGTGCTGCAATTGTAGGCAGTAGCAGTTCTCTGCTCAACATTGCCTGTTCCGAAATCAGTTCATCATAATGACAACAACAGAGCACTATTCAAGTAGACTGAAGCTGAGAGACATTATGAAAACAACTTACGCTCTCCATGAGATATTTAAATCAGAAGAAAGGCTGTTTGTTAGTGGCCTGCTTGAAATCTGATTGTATTGTAGTAATGTTGTCGACCAGCGGATCTGGTGACACTAATCGATACTCGTAAACGCATAATGGATCAGTGAACTTGGATGCATTGATCCTGACTCCTCGAGCGATACAGGTGCGACGCACCCATCCAAACACGCCCTGAATTTCCATAGCCTGCACCTTTTGTAAGAACAAGTATGCAAAGCATCCCCATCAGTTGCCATCGCCGTTCTTATTGGTGATAGTTATAAGAGAAGCCAAGAGTGAAGTTGCTAATTCTTTGCTCACAATTTGATTACAGTCATACTGTAGGTATTTTTCATGAAGAACAAGCTACCTTGACGACCCTGCTAAAGTAAGCCAGCATTTTTGTTAGCAGAGCAGACATGAAGGTAAAAGTATTGGAGTCGATCTAACAAATACATCAGGAGAAACAACTCCTACATCCAAGCAAAAACTGCAAATCAATTAACCACGAAATCATCGATCAGCAACGCCTGAAGTACAATGCAGCGCACTCGCATCATAGTATCACAAACACTCGCATCACAGCAAGGTAAGGTAAGAACATAACCGCATCATAATAGCAAACGGAGGGATACAATTATCATGCAAGGGGTCCATCATCTTTTTCCTCGAATAAAACAGAGGATAAAATTAAAAGGTGTTCATCGGCGTATGCTACAGATCGATGTTGGTGCCGCCTTGAACAGATAATAACAGCGAGGTGCACGCACAAGCTAGAACTCGATCTGAATCTTGGAACATAGAAACTCATCATCGGAGAAGCATCATGAATAACCAATCCTTGCTACGGAACTCGGCCCTGATTAATCAATTAGTCTTGGTCGGAATCGGAGAAGGTGAGGTCTTTGATTACCTCCTTCCGTACTTGGTCGCTGTATGCTCTGAGCTCGGCCCTGAGAGCGATGGCCTCATCGTCTACCTCCACGCAGCCCTTCTCCTGGAGCTGGCTAAGGACCCAGGCCTGGTACTCGGCGAAACTCTCTCGAGATTTGTAGTACAGACGGGCCATGCCGTACAAGGCCACCTTCGACCTGTCCAGCATCTCCTCCGGCGAAGGCACCAAGCTGGGGTTTTCGCTCCTCAGGGCCTGGAAGAGACGGAGGGGGCCGACTGGTATCCACCACCCTGGTAAGGATCGAGTCGACCTCCTCCTGCGGTAGCCGCGTCTTCTTCCTCCCTATGGCGGCCTCGTCCTCTCCTTTGGTCGCCGCCGCCGCCTTCTTCTCTGATTCTGCGACGGCCTCCGTCGCATGACCAGCTTCGTCGCCCAAACTACTGCCGATCGCCGCAGCCTCCGCCTTCCCTTTGGTGCTGCACACCTTCGGGTGAGACTCCTCGCCGGCAGCCGCCTCATCTGCCTTCCTCTTGGCGCTGCACGGCTTGAGAAACTCGTTATTTTTCTGAACGCTTACCGGCACCGCCGCCATGATTTTGGGAACGCTTCTTATTTCGATCTGGGGATAGATCATCGGATATTTTCGCTTTTTTTTAGTCGGGTATTGTCGCTTTGGAACGCTTGTTCTGATTTGGGGCTGGAGACGCCAACTGGTGCGGTCTCGATTATAGAAGAAGCTATGTCCCGTGTCACGCTGGGCATAAAACCGGATACCCGAAGTCCGAATCAATATAGCGCCAGTTTGAAAAATCCAAACACAATCTCGGGAAGCAGTTTTGAAATCCGGGATTATATTTAGAAAATTCGGATTTACACTCACGGAACCCGAACTATCCAAAGTAATAGGATTCCAGTAAAAATAATCTTCCAAAGGCCCAAACAGCCGCCAAAATCCCCTCACCTAGAAAACCTGCTTCCTACCACGTTCTCGGTCGTTCCCCACCCTAACCCGTCTCCATATCCCAGATGCCACGGGCAACACCACCACCTAAGAGCATCTCCAGCCGTTGGCCCCCAAGGACGCATAAAAATCGTCCCTTAGAGGCGAGCCGGCGATTCGTTCGGCGCTAGGGGCGGTTTTGCGCCCAGTCGTCGCCCCCAGCTCGCCCGCAGTCGCCGATTTTGGCTCACTTTTGAAGCCAATTTCGATGAAAAAGGCTCATATGGGCGAGAATAGGCCCATATTCGGTGTGGTTCGCCGTGCCTCGGCGTTCAATTATCAACATAAATATTTTTTATCACATATTTCATCACACAAAATTCAAATAATTCAACAAAATAGTAGAACAACAAATAGTTCAATACAAATTGTATAGTTCAACAAATAAAAACTCATATTTCATCACACGTCGCGTCCGGTGTCGCCCTTGAGCCTCCATAGGTGCTCTATCAGATCTTGCTGCAGTTGATGATGCACCTGTGGGTCTCGGATCTCCTCACACATACTGAGATAGGCAGTCCAGGTTGCCGGTAGCTGGTGATCAACTTGGACAAGAGGACCCTGCCTGTGGTATGAATCAGTGTCGAACACTGGCTCTTCCTGCTCGCTCTCAATGATCATATTGTGCAAAATGACACATCAGGTCATGATCTCTCACATTTGATCTTTCGACCAGGTCTGAGCGGGGTACCGGACAACAGCAAATCGAGAATGGAGCACACCAAATGCCCGCTCGACATCCTTCCTGCAAGCCTCCTGAATCTTCGCAAACCAGGCGTTCTTGCCTCCAGGCACAGGGTTTTTGATGGTCTTCACAAATGTCGACCATCTCGGATAGATGCTATCAGCTAGATAGTACCCCTTGTTGTAGTGCCGCCCATTGATCTCGAAGTTCACCGGAGGAGAATGACCTTCAACAAGCTTGGCAAAGACAGGAGAGCACTGCAGCACGTTGATGTCATTGTGAGTTCCTGGCATACGAAAGGAGTGCCAAATCCAGAGGTCCTGTGTGGCCACCGCCTCAAGTACCACACTGCAACCGCCTTTGGCGCCTTTGTACATCCCCTGCCAAACAAATGGGCAATTCTTCCATTTCCAATGCATGCAGTCGATGCTTCCAAGCATCCTAGGAAATCCTGTTGTTGCATTCTGTGCTAGGATCCGAGTAGTGTCTTCCGCATTGGGTGTTCTCAAGTATTGCAGTCCAAACACTACCACCACTGCCCGATAGAACTTGTAGAAACACTCTATGCTGGTGGACTCGGCCATGCGCCCATAGTCGCCCTGTGAGTCACCGGGAGCTCCGTATGCAAGCATCCTCATCGCTGTCGTGCATTTCTGGATCGAGGTGAATCCAAGTTTGCCTGTGCAATCCATCCTGCATTTGAAGTAGTTGTCGAACTCCTGGATGGAATTCACAATCCTGAGAAAAAGTTTTCTGCTCATCCGATAACGGCGCCGAAATGTTCTGTCGCCATGAAGTGGAGCATCGGTGAAGTAGTCGGAGTAGAGCATGCAGTAGCCTTCGAGACGATGACGGTTCTTTGCTTTCACCCGCCCCGGCGCCGAGCCACCTCGCCGCGACTTTTCATTGCTCGCCAGCAGCTGGGCGGGGGTGGCGAGCACCATGAGATGCTCTTCTTCTTGGACGTCGGCCTCGGCTTCCTCCTCCAGTAGCACGGCGAGCGCTTCCTCGTCATCCGAGTCCACCATCGAGGCAGGCAATTCGGCGAACACCTTGCGCCCGATGGGCGTGCACCCGCCGTTAAACTGCCCCTCCGCGGCCGAAAACGGCGGCCGAAAGTGCCAGCTGCTATCGGAGGGGCTGCCGCGGCGAACCTTTGCTACCTCTGCTATTTTTTCCGGCGGGGAATGGCTATCTAGCGGCGAAAGGCGGCGGGCAGCGCCGGGATATAGCTAGTGGCGGCCGAGAGCGCGGGGGCACTACAAGAAATATGTCAACTAGTGACCTTCTGTCAGTGACCCTGAAAGAATTGGTCATAGATCTATGACCATTTGAGACCAATTGGTCAAAAGCTGTTCGGGGGGCTCCAAACCCTAAACCATTGCGACCATTTTGGTCAGAAAGGTCGTAATTTCCTTACACGAAATGGTCACAAAGCAAACAGTGCAGGTCCGCTGCCTTATTTCTAGTTGTTAACGACCAATATAGATGGTCATAGCCTTATAGATTGTGGTGGGTTGTGATGACTAGGCTTCATCTCATCAGTTTTGCCTATGTGTCATGTCCATGTGTCAATTTTTGCCATAGGTTGTGAAGCAACCTATATTTCTGTTATTCCAAAAATCCCAAAAAATTCTCATAAATTGTTTGGATCATATCTTCATCAAATATGTCAAAAACCTTTCTTGCCTAGTTCAAAAATAACTCAACAATATTCATTTTCCTATTTTGTTCAGAGCAGCACTTTGTGAAGGAAGTGTTATTTATATATTCTTGATTTCCCTAAAAATTTGTGAAGACATTCTTCTTAGTGTATGATCATCCTCAGCCAAAACTCACGCCCATTGGCCATGTGCATTTCCCGTACCGCTAATCAAACACTTGGCTGCTAATTCATGTTTGAGCATAGTTCGGCCTCCTCATGAGAATCTTATGTTATAATTTTCCTCCTAGCACCTACCTGGGTGTTGGGGAACGTACCAATTTCAAAAATTTCCTACGCACACGCAAAACCCTTGTAGACTGTAAGCGGAAGCGTTAGAACAACGCGGTTGATGTAGTCGTACGTCTTCACGGCCCAACCGATCAAGCACCGAAACTACGGCACCTCCGAGTTCTAGCACACGTTCAGCTCGATGACGTCCCTCGAACCCCGATCCAGCCGAGTGTCGAGGGAGACTTTTGTCAGCACGACGGCGTGGTGACGATCTTGATGTTCTACCGTCGCAGGGCTTCGCCTAAGTACCGCTATGATATTATCGAGATGGACTATGGTGGAGGGGGGCACCGCACACGGCTAAAAGATCCAAGGGATCAATTGTTGTTATCTCTAGAGGTGCCCCCCTACCCCCGTATATAAAGGAGCAAGGGGGAGGGGGCGGCCGGCCTAGGAGGGGGCGCGCCATGGGGAGTCCTACTCCCACCGGGAGTAGGATTCCCCCCCTTCCAAGTAGTAGGAGTAGGAGTCAAGGAAAGGGGGAAGAGAAGAGAAGGAAGGAGGGGGCGCAGCCCCTCCCCCTAGTCCAACTCGGACTAGGTCTTGGGGGGCGCTCAGCTCTCCTCTCTCTTTCCCCTGAAGCCCAATAAGGCGCATATACTCCCCGACGAATTCCCGTAACTCTCCGGTGGTCCGAAAAATACCCGAATCACTCGGAACCTTTCCGAACTCCGAATATAGTCGTCCAATATATCGATCTTTACGTCTCGGCCATTTCGAGACTCCTCGTCATGTCCCCGATCTCATCTGGGACTCCGAACTCCTTTGGTACATCAAAACTCATAAACTCATAATTTAACTATCATCGAAACTTTAAGCGTGCGGACCCTACGGGTTCGAGAACAATGTAGACATGACCGAGAAACGTCTCCGGTAAATAACCAATAGCGGAACCTGGATGCTCATATTGGTTCCCACATATTCTACGAAGATCTTTAACGGTCAGACCGCATAACAACATACGTTGTTCCCTTTGTCATCGGTATGTTACTTGCCCGAGATTCGATCGTCAGTATCTCAATACCTAGTTCAATCTCATTACCGGCAAGTCTCTTTACTCGTTCCGTAATACATCATCTCGCGACTAACTCCTTAGTTGCAATGCTTGCAAGGCTTAAGTGATGTGCATTATCGAGAGGGCCCAGAGATACCTCTCCGACAATCGGAGTGACAAATCCTGATCTCGAAATACGCCAATCCAACAAGTACGTTTCGAGACACCTGTAGAGCACCTTTATAGTCACCCAGTTACGTTGTGATGTTTGGTAGCACACAAAGTGTTCCTCCGGTAAATGGGAGTTGCATAATCTCATAGTCATAGGAACATGTATAAGTCATGAAGAAAGCAATAGCAATATACTAAACGATCGGGTGCTTTGCTAACGGAATGGGTCAAGTCAATCACATCATTCTCCTAATGATGTGATCTCGTTAATCAAATGACAACTCTTTGTCCATGGCTAGGAAACATAACCATCTTTGATTAATGAGCTAGTCAAGTAGAGGCATACTAGTGAGACTCAGTTTGTCTATTTATTCACACATGTATTATGTTTCCGGTTAATACAATTCTAGCATGAATAATAAACATTTATCATGAAATAAGGAAATAAATAATAACTTTATTATTGCCTCTAGGGCATATTTCCTTCAGTCTCCCACTTGCACTAGAGTCAATAATCTAGTTCACATCACCATGTGATTTAACACTAATATTCACATCTGCATGTGATTAACACCCATAGTTCACATCGTCATGTGATCAACACCCAAAGGGTTTACTAGAGTCAATAATCTAGTTCACATCGCTATGTGATTAACACCCAAAGAGTACTGAGGTATGATCATGTTTTTGCTCGTGAGAGAAGTTTAGTCAACGGATCTGTTACATTCAGAGCCGTATGTATTTTGCAAATATTCTATGTCTAAAATGCTCTGCACGAAGCTACTCTAGCTAATTGCTACCACTTTTAATATGTATCCAGATTGAGACTTAGAGTCATCTGGATCGGTGTAAAAGCTTGCATCGATGTAACTCTTTACGACGAACTCTTTTATCACCTCCATAATCGAGAAACATCTCCTTAGTCCTTACTAAGGATATTCTTGACCGCTGTCCATTGATCTACTCCTAGATCACTATTGCACTCCCTTGCCAATACTTAGTGGTAGGGTATGCAACAGATCTGGTACACAGCATGGCATACTTTATAGAACCTATGGCTGAGGCATAGGGAATGACTTTCATTCTCTTTCTATCTTCTGCCGTGGTCGGGCTTTTAGTCTTACTCAATTTCACACCTTGTAACACAGGCAAGAACTCTTTCTTTGAATGTTCCATTTTAAACTACTTCAAAATCTTGTCAAGGTATGTATTCATTGAAAAACTTATCAGGCGTCTTGGTCTATCTCTATAGATCTTGATGCTCAATATGTAAGCAGCTTCACTGAGGTCTTTCTTTGAAAAACTCCTTTCAAACACTCCTTTATGCTTTGCAGAATAATTCTACATTATTTCCGATCAACAATACGTCATTCACATATACTTATCAGAAATGTTGTAGTGCTCCCACTCACTTTCTTGTAAATACAGGCTTCACCGCAAGTCTGTATTAAAACTATATGCTTTGATCAACTTATCAAAGCGTATATTCCAACTCCGAGATGCTTGCACCAGTCCATAGATGGATCGCTGCAGCTTGCATATATTTTTAGCACCTTTAGGATTGACAAAACCTTATGGTTGTATCATATACAACTCTTCTTTAATAAATCCATTAAGGAATGCAGTTTTATTTATCCATTTGCTAGATTTCATAAAATGCGGCAATTTGCTAACATGATTCGGACAGACTTTTAAGCATCGATACGAGTGAGAAAATCTCATTGTATTCAACATCTTGAACTTGTCAAAAACCTTTTGCAACAATTCGAGCTTTGTAGATAGTAACACTACTATCAACGTCCGTCTTCCTCTTGAAGATCCATTTATTTTTTATGGATTGCCGATCATCAGGCAAGTCCACCAAAGTCCACACTTTGTTCTCATACATGGATCCTATCTCAGATTTCATGGCCTCTAGCCATTTCGCGGAATCTGGGCTCATAATCGCTTCCTTATAGTTCATAGGTTCATCATGGTCTAGTAACATGACTTTCAGAACAGGATTACCGTACCACTCTGGTGCGGACCGTATCTGGAAGACCTACGAGGTTCTGTAATAACTTGATCTGAAGTTTCATGATCATCATCATTAGCTTCCTCACTAATTGGTGTAGGAATCACTGGAACTGATTTCAGCGATGAACTATTTTCCAATTCAAGAGAAGGTACTATTACCTTATCAAGTTCTACTTTTCTCCCACTCACTTCTTTCGAGAGAAACTCCTTCTCTAGAAAGGATCCATCTTAACAATGAATATCTTGCTTTCGAATCTATGATAGAAGGTGTACCCAATAGTTTCCTTTGGGTATTCTATGAAGACGCACTTCTCTGATTTGGGTTTGAGCTTATCAGGTTGAAACCTTTTCACATAAGCATCGCAGACCCAAACTTTAAGAAATGACAACTTTGGTTTCTTGCCAAACCACAGTTCATAAGGCGTCGTCTCAACGGATTTTGATGGCGCCCTATTTAAAGTGAATGCAACTGTCTCTAATGCATAACCCCAAAATGATAGTGGTAAATCGGTAAGATACATCATAGATCGCACCATATCCAATAAAGTGCGGTTATGACGTTCGGACACACCATTACGTTGTGCTGTTCCATGTGGCGTGAGCTGTGAAGCTATTCCACATTGTTTTATATGAAGGCCAAACTCGTAACTCAAATATTCTCCTCCACGATCAGATCGTAGAAACTTTATTTTCTTGTTACGATGATTCTCCACTTCACTCTGAAATTCTTTGAACTTTTCAAATGTTTCAGACTTGTGTTTCATTAAGTAGATATACCCATATCTGCTCAAATCATCTGTGAAGGTTAGAAAATAACGATACTTGCCACGAGCATCAACACTCATTGGATCGCATACATTAGTATGTATTATTTCCAACAAATCTGTTGCTTGCTCCATTGTTCTGGTGAACGGTGTCTTAGTCATCTTGCCCATGAGGCATGGTTCGCAAGCATCAAGTGATTCATAATCAAGTGATTCCAAAAACCCATCAGCATGGAGTTTCTTCATGCGCTTTACACCAATATGACCTAAACGGCAGTGCCACAAATAAGTTGCACTATCATTATTAACTCTACATCTTTTGGCTTCAATATTATGAATATGTGTATCACTACGATCGAGATCTAATAAACTATTTTCATTGGGTGTATGACATCGAAGGTTTTATTCATGTAAACAGAACAACAATTATTCTCTGACTTTAAATGAATAACCATATTGCAATAAACATGATCAAATCATATTTATGCTCAACGCAAACGCCAAATAACATTTATTTAGGTTTAACACTAATCCCGAAAGTATAGGGAGTGTGCGATGATGATCATATCAATCTTGGAACCACTCCCAACACACATCATCACTTCACCCTCAACTAGTCTCTGTTTATTCTGTAACTCCTGTTTCGAGTTACTAATTTTTTTAGCAACCGAATAAGTATCAAATACTCAGGGGCTACTATAAACACTAGTAAGATACACATCAATAACCTGTATATTAAATATACCCTTGTTCACTTTGCCATCCTTCTTATCCACCAAATATTCAGGGCATTTCCGCTTCGAGTGACCATTTCCTTTGCAGTGTAAGCACTCAGTCTCAAGCTTTTGGTCTAGCTTTGGGCTCCTTCACGGGAGTGACAACTTGCTTGCCATTCTACTTGAAGTTCCCTTTCTTTCCCTTTGCCCTTTTCTTGAAACTAGTGGTCTTGTCAATCATCAACACTTGATGCTCTTTTCTTGATGTCTACCTTCGTCGATTTTAGCATCACGAAGAGCTCGAGAATCGTTTTCGTCATCCCTTGCATTATAGTTCATCACGAAGTTCCACTAACTTGGTGATGGTGACTAGAGAACTCTGCCAATCACTATCTTATCTGGAAGATTAACTCCCACTTGATTCAAGCGATTGTAGTACTCAGACAATCTAAGCACTTGCTCACTAGTTGAGCAATTCTCCTCCATCTTTTAGGAGAAGTATTTGTCAAAGGTCTCATACCTCTTGACACGGGCATGAGTCTGAAATACCAATTTCATCTCATGGAACATCTCATATTTTCTGCGACGTTTCAAAAACGTGTTTGTAGTCCCGGTTCTAAGCCATAAAGCATGGTGCACAAAACTATCAAGTAGTCATCATATTGAGCTAGCCAAACATTCATAACGTCTACATCTGCTCCTGCAATAGGTCCGTCACCTAGTGGTGCATCAAGGACATAATTCTTCTGTGCAGCAATGAGGACAATCCTCAGATCACGGATCCAATCCGCATCATTGCTACTAACATCTTTCAACACAGTTTTCTCTAGGAACATATCAAAATTAACATATGAAAGCAACAAAGCGAGCTATTGATCTACAACATAATTTGCAAAATACTATCGGGACTAAGTTCATGATAAATTTAAGTTCAATTAATCATATTACTTAAGAACTCCCACTTAGATAGATATCTCTCTAATCATCTAAGTGATCACGTGATCCAAATCAAAACAATAACCAATCATCACGTGAAATGGAGTAGTTTTCAATGGTGAACATCACTATGTTGATCATATCTACTATATGATTCACTCTCGACCTTTCGGTCTCAAGTGTTCCGAGGCCATATCTGCATATGCTAGGCTCGTCAAGTTTAACCTGAGTATTCTGCGTGTGCAAAACTGGCTTGCACCCATTGTAGATAGACGTAGAGCTTATCGCACCCGATCATCACGTGGTGTCTGGGCAGGACGAACTTTGGCAACGGTGCATACTTAGGGAGAACACTTCTATCTTGAAATTTAGTGAGAGATCATCTTATAATGCTACCGTCAATCAAAGCAAGATAAGATGCATAAAAGATAAACATCACATGCAATCAATATAAGTGATATGATATGGCCATCATCATCTTGTGCTTGTGATCTCCATCTCCGAAGCACCTCCATGATCACCATCGTCACCGGCGCGACACCTTGATCTCCATCGTAGCATCATTGTCGTTTACGCCGTCTATTGCTTCTACGACTGTCTCTACCGCTTAGTGATAAAGTAAAGCAATTACAGGGCGTTTGCATTTCATACAATAAAGCAACAACCATATGGTTCCTGCCAGTTGCCGATAACTTCGGTTACAAAACATGATCATCTCATGCAATAAAATATAGCATCAGGTCTTGACCATATCACATCACAACATGCCCTGCAAAAACAAGTTAGACGTCCTCTGCTTTGTTGTTGCAAGTTTTACATTGCTGCTACGGGCTGAGCAAGAACCGTTCTTACCTACGCATCAAAACCACAACGATAGTTCATCAAGTTAGTGCTGTTTTAACCTTCTCAAGGACCGGGCGTAGCCACACTCGGTTCAACTAAAGTTGGAGAAACTGACACCCGCCAGCCACCTGTGTGCAAAGCAGTCGGTAGAACCAGTCTCGCGTAAGCGTATGCGTAATGTCGGTCCGGGATGCTTCATCCAACAATACCGCCGAACCAAAGTATGACATGCTGGTAAGCAGTATGACTTGTATCGCCCACAACTCACTTGTGTTCTACTCGTGCATATAACATCAACGCATAAAACCTAGGCTCGGATGCCACTGTTGGGGAACGTAGTAATTTCAAAAATTCCTACGCACACGCAAGATCATGGTGATGCATAGCAACGAGAGGGGAGAGTGTTGTCTACATACCCTTCTAGACCGTAAGCGGAAGCGTTAGAACAACGCAGTTGATATAGCCGTACGTCTTCACGGCCCGACCGATCAAGCACCGAAACTACGACACCTCCGAGTTCTAGCACACGTTCAGCTCGGTGACGTCCCTCGAACTCCGATCTAGTCGAGTGTCGAGGGAGAGTTCCATCAGCACGACGGCGTGGTGACGATCTTGATGTTCTACCGTCGCAGGGCTTCGCCTAAGCACCGCTACGATATTATCGAGATGGACTATGGTGGAGGGGGGCACCGCACACGGCTAAGAGATCCAAGGGATCAATTGTTGTTATCTCTAGAGGTGCCCCCTGCCCCCGTATATAAAGGAGCAAGGGAAGGGACCGGCCGGCCTATGAGGGGGCGCGCCATGGGGAGTCCTACTCCCGCCGGGAGTAGGATTCCCCCCTTCCAAGTAGTAGGAGTAGGAGTCAAGGAAAGGGGAAGAGAAGAGAAGGAAGGAGGGGGCACAGCCCCTCCCCCTAGTCCAATTCGGACTAGGCCTTGGGGGGCGCCCAGCCTCTCCTCTCTCTTTCCTCTAAAGCCCAATAAGGCCCATATACTCCCCGGCGAATTCTCGTAACTCTCCGGTACTCCGAAAAATACCCGAATCACTCGGAACCTTTCCGAACTCCGAATATAGTCGTCCAATATATCGATCTTTACGTCTCGGCCATTTCGAGACTCCTCGTCATGTCCCCGATCTCATCCGGGACTCCGAATTCCTTCGGTACATCAAAACTCTTTAACTCATAATTTAACTGTCATCGAAACCTTAAGCGTGCGGACCCTACGGGTTCGAGAACAATGTAGACATGATCGAGACACGTCTCCGGTCAATAACCAATAGCGGAACCTGGATGCTCATATTGGTTCCCACATATTCTATGAAGAAATTTATCGGCCAGACCGCATAACAACATACGTTGTTCCCTTTGTCATCGGTATCTTACTTGCCCGAGATTCGATCGTCGGTATCTCAATACCTAGTTCAATCTCGTTACCGGCAAGTCTCTTTACTCGTTCCGTAATACATCATCTCGCAACTAACTCATTAGTTGCAATGCTTGCAAGGCTTAAGTGATGTGCATTACCGAGAGGGCCCAGAGAGACCTCTGCGACAATCGGAGTGACAAATCCTAATCTCGAAATACACCAACCCAACAAGTACCTTTGGAAACACTTGTAGAGCACCTTTATAATCACCCAGTTATGTTGTGACGTTTGGTAGCACACGAAGTGTTCCTCCGATAAACGGGAGTTGCATAATCTCATAGTCATAGGAACATGTATAAGTCATGAAGAAAGCAATAGCAATATACTAAACGATCGGTGCTATGCTAACGGAATTGGTCAAGTCAATCACATCATTCTCCTAATGATGTGATCTCGTTAATCAAATGAAAACTCTTTGTCCATGGCTAGGAAACATAACCATCTTTGATTAATGAGCTAGTGAAGTAGAGGCATACTAGTGACACTCAGTTTGTCTATGTATTCACACATATTATGTTTCCAGTTAATACAATTCTAGCATGAATAATAAACATTTATCATGAAATCAGGAAATAAATAATAACTTTATTATTGCCTCTAGGGCATATTTCCTTCACTGGGGAGTTCCCAACCCACTAGACATGCCTAGGCCGCCCAGAACGCATGGCAACTCCACGGTCACGCGGTGACCACGCGGCGGCATGCGAGCATATGCGCTCTAGAGTTGGGGCCCTCGGCCACCGTCCAAACCTCGATGTCTCGCCATAAAACCATGTATTTCTGATTAAATAGATACTTATTTACCTAGAAATGATTTTTGGAAAAAATAAAGAGCAAACTATGAGGCACCTGCAGTTCAAATTTGATCCGCTTCCACCTGAATCGACGGGAATTTGTCTTTTTCACCAGAGGTGGATCAAAACTTTTGACACCCAACCATTTTGTCAATTGTGCATTATATATGTCCTAGTATTTTATAAAATTGATTAGGTCCAATTTTGCAACAAATATATGGTAGGTCCTTCACAAAAAAACTCATTTTGGGCACTCGAAAAAATGGAAAATGAAATTTTCATCCAAAGAAAATGAAAAGTTCCTTAGGCAACATTGTTTGTCATTCCAAGATGCACCCTTCTGCACGATATGAGGTCATTTGAACAAACTATGCCATGAATGTGGCCATAAGATTGATCATTTGGCTTGAAAGCCATGAATCTTCACACATGATAGCTCATTTCTGAGAACACTTTTTTAAAATAATTACCATATTACAAGTTTATTATTTTTCCTGGAAACTTGGTCACATATAATGACACAATGCAAAGGTTTTCCAATTTTTTGATTTTTTTGAATTTTTTATGCCCGTTTCAAAATGCGGTCAAAACGGCGGGCTTGACCGTTCCTAGATAGTGGTTGAATCTTAGAATTTTTTTGGTGTTTAAAAGATAAAATAGATACTTATGTACCTATAAATGATTTTTGAAAAAAATAAATAGCAAACTATGAGGCACCTGCAGTTCAAATTTGACCCGTTTCCACCTGAATCGGCGACAATTTGTATTTTTCACCAGAGGTGGATCAAAACTTTTTACACCCAACCATTTGGTCAATTGTACATTAAACATGGCCTAGTATTTTATAAAATTGATTAGGTCTAATTTTGCAACAATTATTTGGTAGTTCCTTCACAAAAAACCTCATTTCGGGCACTCGGAAAATGGAAAATGAATTTTCCGTGCAAAGAAAATGAAAACTTCCTTAGGCAACATTGTTTTGAATTCCAAGATGCACCCTTGTGCACAATATGAGATCATTTGAACAAACTATGCCATGAATGTGGCCATAAGATTGACCATTGGCTTGAAAGCCATGAATCTTCACGCATGATAGCTCATTTCTGAGAACACTTTTTTAAAATAATTATTGTATTACAATTTTATTATTTTTTTGGAAACTTGGTCACACATAATGACACAATGCGAAGGTTTTCCAATTTTTTCATTTTTTTGAATTTTTTATGCCCGTTTCAAAATGCGGCCAAAACGGTGGGCTTGACCGTTCCTAGCTAGTTGTTGAATCTTGGAATTTTTTTGGTGTTTCTCTGATTGAATAGATACTTATGTACCTAGAAATGATTTTTGGAAAAAATAAATAGCAAACTATGAGGCAGTTGCATTTCAAATTTGACCCGTTTCTAACTAAATCGGTGGCAATTTGTCTTTTTCACCAGAGGTGGATCGAAACTTTTTACACCCAACCATTTGGTCAATTGTGCATTAAACATGGCCTAGTATTTTAGAAAATTGATTTGTTCCATTTTTGCAACAAATATTTGGTAGTTCCTTAAAAAAAACCTCATTTCGGGCACTTGGAAAATGGAAAATGAATTTTCTGTGCAAAGAAAATGAAAAGTTCCTTAGGCAACATTGTTTGGAATTCCAAGATGCACCCTCATGCACAATATGAGAGCATTTTAACAAACTATGCCATGAATGTGGCCATAAGATTGATCATTTGGCTTGAAAGCAATGAATCTTCACGCATGATAGCTCATTTCTGAGAACACTTTTTTAAAATAATTACCGTATTACAAGTTTATTATTTTTCCTGGAAACTTTGTCACATATAATTACACAATGCAAAGGTTTTCCAATTTTTTTATTTTTTTTTGAAGTTTTTATGCCCGTTTCAAAATGCGGTCAAAACGGCGGGCTTGACCGTTCCTAGATAGTGGTTGAATCTTGGAATTTTTTTGGTGTTTAAAAGATAAAATAGATACTTATGTACCTATAAATGATTTTTGAAAAAAATAAATACCAAACTATGAGGCACCTGCAGTTCAAATTTGACTCGTTTCCACCTGAATCGGCGAAAATTTGTCTTTTTCACCAGAGGTGGATCAAAACTTTTTACACCCAACCATTTGGTCAATTGTGCATTAAACATGGCCTAGTATTTTATAAAATTGATTAGGTCTAATTTTGCAACAATTATTTGGTAGTTCCTTCACAAAAAAACCTCATTTCGGGCACTCGGAAAATGGAAAATGAATTTTCCGTGCAAAGAAAATGAAAACTTCCTTAGGCAACATTGTTTTGAATTCCAAGATGCACCCTTGTGCACAATATGAGATCATTTGAACAAACTATGCCATGAATGTGGCCATAAGATTGATCATTTGGATTGAAAGCCATGAATCTTCACGCATGATAACTCATTTCTGAGAACACTTTTTTAAAATAATTACAGTATTACAATTTTATTATTTTTTTGGAAACTTGGTCACACATAATGACACAATGCGAAGGTTTTCCAATTTTTTGATTTTTTTTGAATTTTTTATGCCCGTTTCAAAATGCGGCCAAAACGTCGGGCTTGACCGTTCCTAGCTAGTTGTTGAATCTTGGAATTTTTTTGGTGTTTCTCTGATTGAATAGATACTTATGTACCTAGAAATGATTTTTGGAAAAAATAAATAGCAAACTATGAGGCAGTTGCATTTCAAATTTGACCCGTTTCCAGCTGAATCGGTGGCAATTTGTCTTTTTCACCAGAGGTGGATCGAAACTTTTTACACCCAACCATTTGGTCAATTGTGCATTAAACATGGCCTACTATTTTAGAAAATTGATTTGTTCCATTTTTGCAACAAATATTTGGTAGTTCCTTAAAAAAAGTCATTTCGGGCTCTTGGAAAATGGAAAATGAATTTTTTGTGCAAAGAAAAAGAAAACTTCCTTAGGAAACATTGTTTGGAATTCCAAGATGCACCCTTGTGCACAATATGAGATCATTTGAACAAACTATGCCATGAATGTGGCCATAAGATTGATCATTTGGCTTGAAAGCCATGAATCTTCATGCATGATAGCTCATTTCTGAGAACACTTTTTTAAAATAATTACCGTATTACAAGTTTATTATTTTTTCTGGAAACTTGGTCACATATAACAACACAATGCGAAGATTTTCGAATTTTTTGATTTTTTTAGAATTTTTATGCCCGTTTCAAAATGCGGTCAAAACGGCGGGCTTGACCGTTCCTAGCTAGTTGTTGACTCTTGGAAATTTTTTGGTATTTGTCTTATTAAATAGATACTTATGTACCTAGAAATGATTTTTGGAAAAAATAAATAGCAAACTATGAGGCAGCTGCAGTTCAAATTTGACCCGCTTCCAACTGAATCGGCGGCAATTTGTCTTTTTCACCAGAGGTGGATCAAAACTTTTTACGCCCAACCATTTTGTCAATTTTGCATTAAACATGGCCTAGTATTTTAGAAAATTGATTTGTTCCATTTTTGCAACAAATATTTGGTAGTTCCTTCACAAAAAAACCTCATTTCGGGCATTCGGAAAATGGAAAATGAATTTTCCGTGCAAAGAAAATGAAAACTTCCTTAGGAAACATTGTTTGGAATTCCAAGATGCACCCTTGTGCACAATATGAGATCATTTGAACAAACTATGCCATGAATGTGGCCATAAGATTGATCATTTGGCTTGAAAGCCATGAATCTTCACGCATGATAGCTCATTTCTGAGAACATTTTTTTAAATATTACCGTATTACAAGTTTATTATTTTTTCTGGAAACTTGGTCACATATAATGACACAATGCAAATGTTTTCCAATTTTTTGATTTTTTTTAATTGTTTATGCCCGTTTCAAAATGCGGTCAAAACGGCGGGCTTCACCGTTCCTAGCTAGTTGTTGAATCTTGGAATTTTTTGATGTTTCTCTGATTAAATAGATACTTATGGACCTAGAAATGATTTTTAGAAAAAATAAATAGCAAATTATGAGGCAGCTGCAGTTCAAATTTGACCCACTTCCAACTGAATCGACGGCAATTTGTCTTTTTCACCAGAGGTGGATCAAAACTTTTTTCACCCAACCATTTGGTCAATTATGCATTAAATATGGCCTAGTATTTTAGAAAATTGATTTGGTACAATTTTGCAACAAATATTTGGTAGGTTCTTCACAAAAAAGCTCATTTTGGGCACTCAAAAAATGGAAAATGATTTTTTCGTGGATCAAAAGCATTTTACATAAAATCATTTGGTCAATTATACATAAAATTTGGTCTAATACATAGAGTTGGTAGGTTTGTCACAACAAAAATATTTTTTAATCTTCAACAATGGAAAATGCTTCTCTCCTGCAAAAGAACTTATTTTTAATCAACTACAACCTATTTATATGGTCATAAAGTCATCAAGGCCTTTATTGCATTCTGATTGGTCCACGAGCACCTCACGCGGATCGTGCCTGACCACCGTTGGATAGGCCCGGATCCGACGGCAGCCCTCTTCCCCCACCCCCTCTAGCCCTCATCCCTCTCATCCCCCTCCCGAATCAGCGCAGCTCCCTCTCACCCCTCGTCCAAACCCTAGCCGTGCCCTCCTCCGTGCGCCGCCACCCCCATCGATTCCGCCCAACACCGCCGCCCCTCTCCACTTGCTCTCCTCCATGAGCCGGATCCCCACCTCCCCTTCCACTCACTCTCCCGTGAAGGCCTCGGCTCCCGGACTCCGCTCCATCTGCTATGATCTGATTCGATCTCGGCTTCCTCCCCAAGCCACGCGACGCGAGACCAGCTCCGGCTCCCGCTCCGGCCATGGCGGCGACCATCCAGTCCGTGAAGGCCCGCCAGATCTTCGACAGCCGCGGCAACCCCATCGTCGAGGTACGGACATGCCCCCATCCCCCATCCCTCGTCTCCTCGATCTGTGCGTTGTCGGTCCGGTTCGGCTCGATCTGGTAGCCATAGCGGCTAGCGGGTGCCGCGCTCGTGTGCGGTAGCGGCTTGGCTTCGATTGTGCGGCCGATCTGGTCCGGTAGGGGTCCGTGGGGCGCTATCTGGGGTTTCTAAGCTTTGGTCTTGTTGTTGGTGTTGGTGCAGAGTTTGGGTCCACGCTCGACGAGGAGGGGAAGGGCACGGCCGCGGTGGCCGCCGGCGTGCGGGACGCCAACGAGCGCACCACGCTGCACTTCGCCGCCCGGGAGGGCCAGACCGAGCTCTGTAAATTCCTCATCGAGCAGCTTCGCCTCCCCGTCGACCCCAAGGACGACGACGGTACTGCTTTCCCTAACTCTCTAACCCCATGCTATACGATGCCGTGATGCTCACTTTCTCCTCCTTGTATTGCTCCGATTCATACTGGAGATTGTGCAATTCAATTGATACTTGGTATATGGTGGTGGTGGTGATACATATTATCTGAATCAATTGTCCAGGCGAGACTCCACTCATCCATGCCGCCCGGCAGGGCCGCCAGGAGACGGTGGAGTACCTGCTCGGCTGCGGGGCTGATCCTTCGGTCGCATCCAACATGGGAGCCACGACACTGCATCATGCTGCAGGCATAGGTAATGATGATGCTGCACCTAATGGTTGTGCTCTGTGTGTTGTCGATTACTGACAAATGATGTTGATCGATAATTCTGTATGTTGAAGTGGAGAGAATATCTGAACAAACATGTGGCATCTATTTTTCTTGTTATTGCAGGACACATTGAGATTATGAAGCTTTTGCTTGGTAAGGGAGTCGATGTCGAATCCGAAAGCGAGTCAGGTACTCCCCTTGTTTGGGCCGCTGGTCATGGACAGCAAGACGTGGTCAAGCTTCTGCTTGAACACAATGCTAAGGTAGTTGCTCATCTATGCGTTCTGTCTGCCGGTTTGTTAATCTGAGTTTTCAGTTATTCATTCAGTGCCAAGGTTCAGTGCAATACTCCTGACTATGTGGTGATTTTAGTCTTTATAATTAACTAAAGCAGCAACTGTCTTTAACCATGTTATATAGGGGATAAGCTTGTTACTGTAACATGCTGCCATGTCATTCTCCAGCATCTTCAATAAGATTTGTACAACATTTACTCCTAAATTTATAACCGTGAGCAGCAAAAACCTGCAACATGAACTAAGTTGCTGAGGTGTTGTGTATGAATTCAATTTAGTTAGGTGGGCTTGGCCAGCAACCAACCTATAATCTATTTTATTTTATGTAGGTTGCTAGTGACTTGGCCAGCAACCAACCAGCATGCCGGTTACTCATGTTTTCCTTCTTTTTTTACAAGAGCTTGCTTTGAAGAATGTCTATTCAGTTTGTACCTCATCTAGTATATGTGCTGCTCAACATTCAACCTGCTTTACTCCGCTTATGCGATTCTGCTAAGTTTGTAGAGGAAGCAGCCAAAACTAGTGTTGCATCCTAGTACTAGCTTAAACCCTGAGATGCTTTGTTTGTTTTCTAGATAGATAGATTGCTTGTTCATCTGGGATTCTGATGTGCTGTGCTTATGTGTTGTGCTTGCAGCTGCCGACCTCTTCCTATGGTCCAAGCCGGCGCCCGGAGCTGGCGAACGCGGCGATACTGCCAATGACGACTGGCTCATGGGAAAACGATGACACTGTCCAGCGCCAACGCCGTCACCATCGTCGGCCGTGTGTTCCGGCCAGATAGGAGGTAGCCGGCACCCTTGAGGCCCCGAAGCCACTTCGTAGAGTACGGGTTCACGCTGGACGGAGATGGGAGCGTCATCGATGAGGTGTTAAGGCTTTACTGCTCTGCTTTCGGTTATTGTTCTTTGTGCAAACTAGTGGCTTGATTTCCCATTTTGTTTGCCAAATCTGAAGGTACTGGTGGTGCCTATGCTGTCTATGAGATCCTACACCCAAGAGGATGTGGTGGATCTCTAGTGTAGAGCTACTCATTTGATTCATTTGAAAAGATGAGTAATTTTTTTTTCATTAACAGAAACTTCTCATCTCTTTTCTTCTATTTTCCTCTCTTCTCTTCTCATTGCTGCTGTTAAGTTAGGACTTGCTGCTGATGATTGCTATTGTTCGAAATCATGATTGCTTATTTTAGTGTAGGACTTGCTGCTATTGCTGTCACGTCCATACTGTATTTTCCAAAGTTCGATAACATGTTGTCCTTAGGATAAGTTGTTGATAAAAAATGGACTAAATTAAAGCACTCCCAGGACTTAATGTTGTTGGTATTGACCTGCTGCTGTTGTCAAACTGTTGTTGTCATTAACCTGCTGTTACCGAGCTTTAACCTTTGTTGAAGCTTTCTTGTTCTTGCAATTACTAGTTGTGATAATTGTATGGAGATAAGAATGCCTCTGCAGGACAATATATTTTACTGGTTCCACCGTGCCATCACATGAATCTTGGTGCTACTGCTTCATGTCTAGTTGTAGCTTTGCATGAAGCAACAAGAGATGGCTTCACTTTGCTGGCCTATTTTTTGCCCCCTCCGACTGAGATGCCAAAGCATAGAGGTACACGCATCCCTGTTAATATTGAGTAGAAAGCACACCTTCTGATTTTGAATTGGATTACTCTGAAATGCTGTCACCTTCCTTCCATGAGTTTATGCAAGCATGTGTTGCCAAAGTTCAAGAAGGCATGCTTAATAGGCCGATTATGCACGCTGAAGCAAGAGGCGCTGGCTCAACGCCTCGCCTTGGTCATGTGCGGGAAGAAAAGTGCTAGGCCTCTAGTTATACTGCTGCTGTTGATGCTCTACTGCTCTAGAATCTAGCTGTACTGCTGTTGTTGGTGCTCTAGGCCTTTAGCTATACTGTTGCTGTTGATGCTCTAATGCTCTAGGCCTCTAGTTGTACTGCTGCTGTTGATGCTCTAGAATCTAGATGTATTGCTGAGGTTGATACTCTAGGCCTCTAGCTGCACTGCTGTTGTTGATGCTCTAATGCACTGCTGCCGTGCTAGTTTTGTTTCTGCTAGCTGTTGGCTGCTTCTATGCTGCTGCCGATGGTGGCTGGCTGACTGCTCATGTTGATCCAATAGTTAGTAGTTACGGAGCTATTGTTGGTGTCAAACTGATGCTATGAACCTAGCAGCTCATATGACTCTATTGTTGTTCTTGACCTACTGTTGCTGCTGTTGTAGGAGGAGCACGCCTAGGAGAAGAGAGGGATCATTCCACTTGTTTGGAAGAGAAGACGATGAAGCAGTGCAGCACATTCTTGGTTGTACTTTGTACCTAGTTATATTGTATTCTATAGTAGTCAGCACATTCTGGAGCAAAATCCAGTGAAGTTGTAAAACTGTAAGAAATGTGAGAAATATACTTTGTACCTAGTTCTATTTCATTTGAAATATTTGTCATCTGTGTACTGTGAGAAATGTGAGAAATGGAAAGCTGATGAGTTCTTTGATAAAAAGCGATGTGGCTCCACTGCTAGGAAAAATCTAACAATTAGGACCCATCTAAAAACTGGACCACAAAAAACCCTCGAAAATAAAAATGAAATGGACCGCAAAAGGCCATGCCTAGAAAATAAAAAGGCCAAATTGTTGGGCCAGGCCCATGTAGCTAGAGAAAATTAATAGAGAAAATATATAGTAAAAAGGCCGAATTGTTGGGCTAGGCCCATGTAGAAAACC
The DNA here is from genome assembly GCF_002162155.2 of Triticum dicoccoides. Taxonomy (NCBI): domain Eukaryota; kingdom Viridiplantae; phylum Streptophyta; class Magnoliopsida; order Poales; family Poaceae; genus Triticum; species Triticum dicoccoides. The sequence goes on along the minus strand of NC_041383.1, from coordinate 770,170,005 downwards.
GAATTGGACCGGGCTGAATCTTGTGCCACATCAGCTTGCCATGCTGGATGCCTACGTGGCCTGGGGAGGTTGCTAGTGACCAAAACGCCACAGTGGACATATTTTGGTCATAAACGTCTACGACCATTCCAGAAGAAAGGTCGCTATAGTCAGTTTACGACCGCCAACTTTTGACCTTCTGTTTTTGGTCACAGAAAGGCCGCAAATGAAAAACCATGTCCTTTCAGTGACCAATAGTGGTGGTCACAAGTTGACATATTTCTTGTAGTGGGGGTGGGAGGCGAGTCGGGGAAGAAAATGTTGACTTTTCACCTGACGGCGTGGGGCAGCCGCGCTTTTTCCTTGCGCCGGAGCCCCCAAGCGCCCTCCAGCGCGCCTGGTTCGGCCTGCAGCCGTCGAGCGGAAAAAAGGTCCGAACCGGCGCTTTTCGCCCTCCTGGGGGCGCGACTGGGGTGTTTTTTTGGCGCCGGCGCCGAAAAAGTCACCTAGGGGGGCCTGTTGGGGGCGCGGCTGGAGATGCTCTAACTACCACATCCACGCCGCCCGCTAGCAGTTGCCGCTCGCTGCCACTACGCCCTCCAACGCGAAGCCAGCCACGCTCGTAGCTACCTAGCCACCGCGCCAACCGCAACCAGATGTCGGCGCCGTCAGCAACCAGGCGTTTCCTGGTTTCTTACTTTGGTTTCATTGGTTTTCTAAGGGTTTTTTATCCTTATCCCCCCTTTTAACACTAGTTTGCATTTTTCATACACATTACACACTTTTTGTATACATCATAAATATTTTTTATTCGCATTTAAAATTTTATAAATACAATTTTTTTCCAAATATATATTTTGATGTCTATTTTTTTTCTTCGAATTATACATTTTTGGTATACATCTCAAATATTGTGATACAAGTTTAACATTTTCAATAACAAGATTAACATTTTGTTAAGTACAATTTTAAAACATTTTTTGAATATCTATTAATAAAATAAAAATACATATTGATTTTTTTTGGACTATAAAAAATATTACTTTAAACTAGCATAAAAAATTATGTTGCATATTCTTTTTCTAAATCTCATGAAGATTTTTAAAATGTAATGTATATATTTTTAAATGGTATGAAACATTCTTTTTGAATTACACAAATATTTTTTTATTTTATACATATGTTATGTCATGTACATTTTTGAAATGCATAAGCATTTTTTGACTTCCGCAAATATTTGTCTTAAATGCTATGAACATTTTTCAAAAATTACGCTAACAACCTTTTTGCACTGTGTTGAAGTTTTTCATATTCACACTCAACATTTTTTTAAATTTAGTAAATTATTTCTTTAATATTTAGAATGTATCAAAATATTAACCAAAGCCAAAAGACAACGAAATTGGCGAACTAACACTAGTCGCCTGGCCCACCTAGTACACTACTAACGTGAGTCATACCTCCTTAGTCTCGCCATAAGCGAGATAAGGGATTGCCGGCTCAACTGCGCTTACCGCTTATTTATGAACCTTCTGATCTCGCTTGCACAAGCTCGTGGTAAAAACATGATATTTGCAATTATTCAACTGTTTTGGATAACTCTGATACCCGGACTGTTGTTGCTGATTGCCTTGAATGGGTTTCTAATTAAAACCGCCTTGATTGCCTTGGCCTTGAAATCCGGAGTTTGAGCCGCCACCTCCAAAGCTGGGCCGTGAGAGCCAGAGCCTGACCCACCGTGCGGGCCATTACCGTTATTGTGGTCCCGGTGGAATCTGGAATTATACTCCCTCATGATATGACAATCTTTCCACAAGTGAGTTGATGGCTTATCGGGACGACCATGTTTTGGGAAAGGTTGGTTCAATATTGTCTCTAAATTGAATTCCGTCCCTCCAAACTAGGGTTGGAATTTTCCCTTACGACAGCGATCACCGCTCTATGCATTAGTGTTGGCTACAAAGTCTGACCCACTGTCAGTGTGCTTGCGCTTACCATTGTTACCTTGGCTCTGACCTGTTGTATTCTGCTGCTGCCACTTGCCATTTTTCTTCCCCTTATCGGATATTTCCTCATATGAATCAGGATCCTTAGTATTGTCTGAGTCGGCGTATTTGATAAGAGCCACCATGAGCTCTCCCATGTCATTGCAATGACGTTTAAGCCGCCCTAGCTTCTGTTTTAGGGGAATAAACCGACAATTTTTCTCCAAAATTAAAACAGCAGAACCAGCGTTGATGCTATCCAATGAGTGGATAATAGCTGAGACCCGGCGAACCCAATGGGCGGTTCACCCATCCTCACGCTGAATGCAAGTGTCTAGGTCGATAATCGAGAGGCTGCTTACATGTATCTTTAAAATTCTGAATGAAACATGTCTTCAATTCAGTCCATGAGCTGATGGAATTAGGGGGCAGTCCCTTTAGCCAGGTACGAGCCGGCCCATCCAACACCATGGTGAAATCTTTGGCACACACAGCATCATTAACATCCGACATCTCCATACCCAGCTCGTAGCTCTCAATCCAAGCATCCGGAGGCTGATCCGCAGTGTAATTGGGTACTTTTTGAGGGCCCTTGAAATCCTTGGGCAAACGCTCATTGGGTAGAGCCGGTGCTAAGCACGGCATACCCACTGTCCTGGAAGTCGTCCCAGCTTCTATAGACGCTGACGGGTTATGTTGGAGTTGCTGATGAGCCGCTAACTGAGCCGCCAGCTCTGCCTCTTGACGTGCCCTGGCCTGATCTAGTAAGGCCTGGACATTATTATCATCACGCGGCGGGTCATGCCCACGCAGTTGGTTCCGATGCCCCTCGCTGGTGGAAACTGCTGGCGACTCGATGCACCTGCTATAACTTTGACTTTGATGAGGAGTTGAATGAATTCGATCACGACTGTATGAGTAAGCCGCATGCTGAGCTACTGCTATTTGAACAAGCTCCACAGCCTTCCCTGCCTCAACTACGCAGGAGACTCACCTTCAACGGGAAGAGCTGCCAATCGCGAAGCCGCAACAATCATATTGTCCAGGGGGTTAGAAAAATGACCAGGAGGTGTTAACACCTATTGAGGCGGGGTTAAATGCAAACGAGGCGGGTCTGCTACGCGTGGTTGAGCCGTCGCCCTGGACACAGGCGCCTCGGACACCCGGGTTATGCCGGGCGGGTTACTCGTTCCTGCTCCAGGCGTATTGAAAAGATGCCTTGCTTCGAACTCTAGGGGCAGACGGGTATGATGCCTTCTTCGCATGATGGCGCTCGAAGCGTTTTGATCCAGATTAAGCCAGAAAGATTCTGCTTGGATCCTTGTGACAGCCTGGATTTTGCTTTCTCTCTTTTTCCGGACTTTGCCTTCTCCCTGTTTCCAGACTTGGTTTTTGCCTTGCTTTAATTTGGGTTTTTGAATCATTTCAAATGGACTTATCACGTGGGCATATCCTTGACTTTCACCCAAGTGACCTATCTACTCCTCATTCAACTATATTTCCCTGATAAATCCCCAAAATAAACAAATGAATAGTTTTCATAAAAGAAAAATATTCATTTTTCCTCTCTGAAATTCAATTCAGAAACTTGTGCTCCAAAGCAACCCTAATTTTTCTTGCTCCCAAAAATCTGAGAAAAATCATGAATATTCTCTGAACCTTGGCACACCTTCCCAAGCAAAAATATTGCATGACTTTTTGTAATATTTTTGCTATAGAAAACCATTTCTCTTCTGTCCCAAAATTCCAGTTTGTACAGCAAGTACATTTTTCCTTGATCTTTTGGCCCTGATCTTTCTTGAGCTTAAACACCCTCCTAAGAAAACTTAATCCCCAGGAGATCAGCCCTAAAGACCTTCTAGAAGATTTCTTAACTTGGAGACCACGTTTCTGGTCAGAAACTTGTCAGCTTAGTTGAGTCCAATCTGGTCGGCCTCGGTATGAGCTATCACCACTCCTAGACTAAGCACTGCATGGACAAAAGCGTAGACGAGGTTTGGATGCGCTTGGGCGTCACCTTAACCATGCCAGCATGGTGACCGCGTGAAGATATGGCGCCTGGCAACGTCTCGACGCGCTCTGGCACGCACTTTCCTCTCTATTTCGCGCATGCTCATTCCAGCACTCACCGACGCCTACCGCGCCGCACCTACAGCATCGACCCATCACCCTTGCCCTCTCCCTGGCGCTCGCCGACGCCAGAGCCGCCGCAGCAAGCACGGGCACGTCATGGCCAAAAGCCACAGTGCGCGTGTGTGCTTGTCCGCTTCCTCCACCGCCTCATGTGCTCGTCCGCGAGTATGGGCAAGCTCTTGCGTTGACGCTGAGTATTTGCCCCCTCACATTGGAGCTTTTCGTCACCGTTCGCCACGCGTCCAGAGAGCTCCGGCGGCGACAAGTTCCCCCTTGCTCTGGCTATATATAGCGCTCCCTTCCTTTTTTTCTAGCCAAGCACCACTCCACACCACCTCCACGAACACGTAGACGAGCAGCAGCTCGGTCGGGGAGGCCTCTAGCCATCGCCCCGACCAGAGAACTCCAGTGACCCCCGCGGCACGGCCACCGCTCTCCGGTGCCTCTCGAGCTCAAGCAGCTGCTCGGGCACGACATTGGGGACCTGTTGGTGCTGCCTGAACGCCGCTGAGCCCTCGGAGCCGCCCCTAGCCATCGGCTTCAACATCTCCGGCGAACCCCGTCCGCCACCCAGGCTTGCAAGCTCAACCGCGAGCAGCTCCGTCCACCCCACGCCAAGCCATGGGTACGGGCAGGTGTGCCACGAGCCCAACTTCAATCCTATCCCTCTAGCCTAGCCCCAAACCCCCTCGTCACCGGTGTGAGCTCTGGCGAAGCCCCGCCTCTCTCTGATCTCACGCTCCCCCTCTCTCTCCTGACGCGCGGGACCCACCTGTCAGCCTCACCACTCGCGCCCGAAGTGGTACCAGTGGAGGCGGCTTTTCTGTTTACGCCTTCGACGTTACCTCCCCCAAGATTTCTGTTTAATTCAAATATTTCAGAAATTTGACTAAACTTTGACCAGCCACCATTCTAAACCATAAGTCCAAATGAATTGATTCTTTTTGCATTGCCTTTGTTTCAGAAAACTCTAGCAGCACACCAAAAGGTGGGGTTTTCCTTGCCGTCTAGAATTTTTGGTGATTTTTAGAATGTGTTTTGATAATGGTTTTTCTGGTTTTAAATTATTTTTAGAAGGAGAAGCTTGTCTTGAAGAAAACCAAGAGGGGTATGATCCTCCTCTACACTAAGGCAAGCGACACCGGCCTTTGGATGGTGTTATTTCAATATCTATGATTTTCTACTTGAATATGAGTTCTTATTTGCATTTAAAATTTGCTAAATAAATTTGGTTAATTATTAGTTATTTTATCATGCTTGATATGCTTATTTTAGTTACTAGTTGAATGCATGAACTTGTTTGGTCAAGTAGAATAAGATTTTGCACTAGCTATATTGTTATGGTAAATAATGAAAGCTCTTTTATTAAGTGACACTTTTATTTAAATCATGAACTAATAAAAATATGGCTTAATAATAAAAATGAATTAAAACCAAGGAAGTTTTGATTCTGAGCATTGCTAGATAATTATATTGTTAAGTTTGATCCATGATTATGAGTTGATTTCTTTGCATGACAAGTAGTTGCATGACTATGGCATTATATCATATTTGATACAAAAATTTATCAAAGTTAAATTTGATTAAGATCAACTTGAATATGATGTTGATCACATCATGGTGCCACTCAATCGGGTTTTTATTCAGTGCGACCACATTTACCTTGTGGGAATGTCTTGATTCGTTCTTTTTGTTGTGACTCTCACTGGTGCCTCCCGCGAGGGAAGGTTATGGGCGTGCATACCCTAGACCGGTAGGAAGACATAACCTTGTGTTCTCATTTTTTTATGGTACCTTGTCCCCGTTTGGGACCGTTTTGCCATGACGGTGGTCGTTGGTGTCTTTGGTAGAAACGGGGCCATCCAAGACCTATCCCTGAGAGGGATTTGGTCGGAGTGGCCGGGGAGAGTGCATGACAAAGGGAGGGTTTCGTCGGAACGCTTTGGTCCACCCGAATGGGAATGCGAGGCCAGGTGTTCCGTAGTGTGGGTAAAGTGCGCTACCTCTACAGAGTGTATTTAATCTATCGATAGCCGCATCCGCGGTTATGGGCATAACTCATGAGTAAGTCACACCATGGATCAACTTTTATAATTAAGTATGCAAACTAAAATGATTGTTGTGATGCATGGTGATTCGTGTGGTTCATGAACTCGGGAGTTGTTCATGAGTAGATGGTTTCAGATGTGACCCCGGTATGGTCATCATTTGGTTACGTGGTAACCATCAGGTAAGCGAGTCCGTTGGACTCAGTGCATGTATCGTTTGTATTGCATCGGTAGTAGTTCTTGCATTGCATTAATCTGATTAAATATCATGATATTGTCTATCATCGTGCTTATGTTTGTTGTGAGCTTGCAAGTACATCCAATGTACTGACTTGACGTGTTATGCCAGCTTTCAGGCAAGTCGGTTCGAATCGGAGCGCATCTCGCGTCTAGGCCGTGTCCACGTCGGTGTCCCTATGCTATGGCGTTCCACTTTGTCGTTCTTCCGCTGCCGCATAGTTCGTGTTATCGAGGCCCCGTCATGTTCATTAAATAATGTACATACTGCCTAGCAGCACCGTTTGTGCCGCTTGGCCTCATATCTCGATGTAATATCAGCCTTATGTAATCCGCTAGCATCAATAAAGCGGTTGTTTCTATACCATGTTGTTGTGTATTGCCAGAAGACTTGATCTTTGGGCTGGCAATGCAAGGTAAGCCGGTTGCTCTGAGCCGGGATGCCACAACGCTTGGTATCAGAGCCGCGCTGACCGTAGGACACGCTAGACCATTAGTGCGTTAGTGAAACGGTAGATAGCTTCGTTTGAGTGCCGGTAGTCCTAGAAACTGGTTGTTGCATCTGATGCATGTCTATCTGTTGTTATTACTAACTGTATGATTTGTGAGTGTAGATGGCTCCAGTACCAATCTTGTACCATCCTGAGCCAGCTCCGTACACATCGCTGCACTTGCTGCAGAATGTGTGGCGACGACTCTATCCAGAGGGTGTTGATCCAGAGTATCGGGTGTAACCGGAGCATCAGGCCGGTGCATTGTATGAGTATTATGCTGAGTTCACTCTACACCACAATTCCCTTTCCGGCGCTTACACTCGTTCTTCTAAGGGTGGTCTTGCTTCTACGCCATCTCAGGCGGTTCAGTTTGCTGCTATCGAGGCTCTTGTAGACTTGCGCTACAACGAGGTTCGCATGCACACCCACCCAGGTTTTTTCTACTACCCATCTCTGCACGAGAATGGGCGTATCCACTTTCCTTTGATTAATCCGGCATGCGATCGTCCCACTAGCCACCTTTCTCACTATATCACTGCTAGTTATCTCCTGAACTACGAGTTAGCTCGGGAGCTTTCACATGCCTGAACAGCTCTCGCGGCTGCTTGTATGAGGAGCCCTCTTCCTGCTGTCATCTATACTTCTTCAGTTCCTCCAGACCTCGTTCCACCGGTGACGTCTCAGGGTGCCCTTAACCCTCTGATGGTGACCCCTTGCAGTGCCCCTGCTGCGTGGGCTTCCCTTGTCGCTACTCCTGTCGCTTCTATGCTTAGGTCCCATCTCGTGCCTGCCCCTGAGGGAGAGCCCTCGAGGCAGCGCCGTCGCGTCTCTCTTAACCCGGAGGTCTCTACTATCAGTTCAGGATCTGGGTCCGGCTCAAGAGAGGAGCATGTAGCAGCGCAGTCCGAGTAGCCGATAATTAGAGTATCGCTTTCGTCAGGAGTATTATGTATGGGTGTAATCGCACGTGTTCTTAGTTTCATGTATGAGGGTAGTAGACCCGTTGTGATGTTTACTTTCATGCTGAGACTATGTATAATTATGTTGGAACCTTTTATTTGCTTTGGTTTTCATTTGCTGTTTTCTTCCGGGATTTGTCACTGGCTTTCCTCCCATATTGGAATTTTCTCATCATGGTTGCTATTATTGGGAAAAACAAACAATAGGATGACTTGTGGAGGCAGTAGCAGTCAAGCTGGTGAGGATGTCCCTGTCCGTCGCTCCGCAAGGCAGGAAGGACATCCCCCTGAGCCGTACCAGCCACCTCCGTCTCCACCGCCACATCTGCCTTCCACTGAGCAAATCCTGTGCATGTTTGAAGAAAGAAGGAGCAACGATCTGCTCGAAATACTGAAAAGTGTGCAAGTTATGGTTGGGCAGAATGGAAACCAGAATGGCCATCACTCCAAGCTGTCAGATTTTCAACGAACCAAGCCTCCCAGTTTCAGCCAAGCTATTGATCCATTGGACACCAAAGACTGGCTAAGGACTATTGAGAGGAAACTGGAGATTGCTCGCACTAAAGAAGGAGACAATGTTCCCTTCGCAATGCATTATCTCGAAGGAGCTACCATAATATGGTGGGATAATGCTAAGGCAATATGGCCCACGGACGAGGAAATTACTTGGACAAAATTCAAGGACCATTTCCACAAGTATCATATTCCCATCGAGATTATGAAAATCAAGCAGTGTGAATTCCTCGCCCTCACCCAGGGCAGCTTGATAGTCAACGAGTATCTGAATAAATTCAACCATTTGGCCCGCTATTCTCTCCATGATGTGGCCACAGAAGAACGGAAGATCGACAGGTTACTTGGAGGACTGAATCAACATCTCAGGTGCACTCTCAGCATGTTTGATTTTCTGGACTTCCTGACTCTGGTGAACAAGTCCCTCATCGCAGAAAGGGAACACAAGCTCCTCCACGACAACAAGCCAGTTGTTAACGACCACAAGCGCAAATTCGAGCCGAAGAAGGATATGCAACCAGTGCAAAAGGCTCGTACTTGGCAACAGACTCAGGTGGAGTACAAACCCAACTGGCAGCAGAATGTCAACAAGACTACCACCCAAGTCAAGAATGTCGTGACAAGCCCGGTGCGTGAAGATTGTCAGCGCAACAATTCATGCTTCAGCTATGGTTAAACAGGACACTACGCCAGGCAGTGTCCCAAGAACAACAAGCAAGCAGCTCCATTCCATCCACAAGTCAACTAGATGGAGCCGTATTCTGCCCCAGATATGATCCAGGGCAAATTCATCATATTTCCGTAGACGAAGCCCAAGAGGACCCGGAAGTCGTCATTGGTATGTTTCTTGTTAATAACATACCCGCCGTAATTTTATTTGACTCTGGGGCTTCCCACTCTTTTATTTCGCGGTGTTTTGCTTCCCAAAACAATTTCCCTTGTTCGATTTTGGGAAAGCACATGCTGGTACAATCCCCGGGATCCCTACTCAGAAGCAATCTTTTCTGCCGTAATTTGGAAATTGACATCAAGGGCGTCAAGTTTCCAACATCTTTGATAATCATCGACTCCAACAAATTGGATGTTATTCTGGGCATGAATTGGTTAACCCAATACCAAGTATGCATCAGTTGTGCGACCAGAGAACTTACCCTGAAAAACATGGAAGGTCACACCACAAGTTTTTGTGCCCGCAAGCGCATACCCACGAAGGATATGGTTTTCGCAGCATTGGCAGAAGAAGTGGAATAAATTCCAGTGGTCAGTGAGTATCCAGATGTATCACAAACAGTTCATCCGAGTGAACCGTATGCTGTATATCGCACACACCTCCGTCTGGTTGCCCATTTCTTTTGTTCCTCCTCATCGCAAACAGTTAATTGAACTAAACTGTATGCCCTGCATCGCACACGCGACTAAAATCTGAACCATGTTTGATGCATCCTCCATCGCAAACGTTTTGCACCTTTTTTGATGGTTTTTTGACACCACCATTTGCGATTATTGCATCGCACACAGTTTCATCGAAGGGTCTCTGATCGTAGTATTGCATTAGCAGCATCCCGCAGTAGTATTGCACCGCATACTGGGCATGCATTCAAATCCTCGTACTCACCGCGGTAGAGGATGCAGCCATTAGGGCATGCATGTATCTTCTGCACCTCTAATCCTAGCGGGCAGACAACCTTCTTCACTTCATATACGTACTGTCGGGCAATTCGTTGTCGTTTGGAAGCATCTTCTTTAACATTATCAACAACTTTTCAAATCCCTTCTTAGATACACCAGTCTCTGCCTTCCATTGCAGCAATTCCAGTGTGGTGCCCAACTTTTTCTTGTCAGCTTTGCAATTTGGGTACAACAATTTCTTGTGATCCTCTAACATGCACTGCAACTTCAGCCTCTCCTTTTCACTTGCGCAATTTCTCTTTGCATCGGCAATGGCCCGACCAAGATCATCAGCAGGCTCATCTGATGCCTCTTCGTCAGCTTCTTCCTGCATTGCCGGCTCAGCTTCTTCCTCCATTGTTGTACCATCATATTCAGGGAACCCATGGCCAGGATAACCATCGTCATCCTCTTCTTCTTCATTGTCTTCCATCATAACCCCTCTTTCTCCGTACTTGATCCAAACATTATAGTGGGGCATGAAACTGGACTCAAACAGGTGAACGTGAATGGTTCTTGACTTAGAGTAATTATGATCATTCTTACAGACACCACATGGACAACACACAAAACCATCTTCCCGCTTGTTTGCCTCAGCCGCAAGCAGAAAAGTATGCATGCCTTTAAGAAAATGGGGAGAGCATCGGTCATCGTACATCCATTGCCGGCTCATCTTCATTACACAACACCGAAAATACAAAAATAATACAAGTTCATACACACTTATTCTCATAAAACAACATACAAACTCTCTAGCTAAAGCATTTAAATGCAACAACAAATACGATCAAGATTGCAACTATGGTAACAATTGATCCAACAGCATAACGATACCAAGCCTCACTATCAATGGCATATTTTCTAATCTTTCTCATCTTCAAGTGCATTTTCTCCATCTTGATCTTATGATCATCGACGACATCGGCAACATAAAAATCCAGGGTCATCTTCTCTTCTTCAATTATTTTCAATTTTTCTTTCAAATACTCATTTTCTTTTTCAACTAAATTTAACCTCTCAACAAGATGGTCGGTTGGAATTTACGGTTCACATACCTCCTAGATAAAAATATCTATGTCAACATGATGGGCATAATTTGTCATAAACACGAAATGCAACAAATAGTTATAAAAGAGAATATACCACATCTGAATCATAAACCGGACAAGGGCCAATGGGGACGGATATCAAAACCATGCCACTATGTATAACAAAGAACGTACCGGTAAGAAAATTATAGAAGTAACTATATATCTAAATCACACAAACAAGATTTTTTTATAAAAAGATAATAACAAGAGGCTCACCAAGGTGGTGCCGGCGACGGGATGGTGCCGGCGATCGATGATGGTTAGGATGGGGACGGGAAGGCACTAAGTAAACCACACCTACATATGCAAACTAAGAGTTAATCTGAGCTCAAATTGCATATAAATCAAATAAACTACCACATATAATTACTCCCAAACTAAAACCCACAAATCACTATACTTATAGAGCATCGCAAGAGCTAATCTAGCAATGAGAGATGAAAGGACAAAGTTGCCAACCTTTGTGATCACTTGGATGGATGGGGGGCCTCCAAATCTTGACAAAAGTTTGCAAAAATGGAGGATGAGCTCGAGCAAGAAGGGAAGAACAGAGAGGAGAGGAAAGGGGAAGAACAGAGAGCTCGGGCTCGATGAAGCGTTTATATAGGAATATCTTTAGTCCCGTTTCATGATACAAACCGGGACTAAAGCTGAGCATCTAGTCCCGGTTCATGCCACGAACCGAGACTAAAGTTGTTGGTAGGGCCCCAGCCTGACACCAACCTGCCACCACCTCTTTAGTCCCGGTTCATGGCACGAACCGGTACTAAAGGTTCAACAAGAACCGGGTCTAATGATGCCCGCCCGCCTAGTCGTTGGAACCGGCACTAATGGTCACATTAGTGCCGGTTTGTTTACAAACCGAAACTAATGTGTCTCAAGTAAAGTAGTTTTTCTACTAGTGAAGCTGCAGCCAAGGCGGAGAGGTGAGCTAGAGGACGCAAACAACCACGTGGGGAGTAGGAAAGAGGTAGCGACTCACCTCGTGGTTATAGGCACACGCATAGAGGATTGGGAGGTGGGATGGCGCCGAATCTTCGCCAGCGGCCGCTGCGAGTAGGGAAGACAGCCTCTTCTCGTGTTCTTCGATGAATAGGAGGTGCGAGAGCGTGAGAGGATTGGGGTGGAGGGAGGGAAGGGGCACGATGCGCGGCTCCATCCTGCCGGCAAGGGAGGAAACCCTACAGCCGACGAGAAGCCAAACCCTCACTACTAGGAAAACCCTTACCAGTAGCACTGTTTTTTTGCTATTAGTAGCGCGGGCAGGCGCGCTACTGCTACGGCGCTACAACTATTTTCTAGCAGTAGTGCTTGTTTTGGCCCGTGCTACTGGTAAATGAGCGTTGCTGGTAATATTTTGGCCCTTGCCACTGCTAAAGTTTATGTTTTTTTTTCATATTTTGGTGTCGTACATGTTTAAACAGATATATCTTTTATACAATAACAACTCATCATGAACTAGTCTGTTTAAATAGCATATTCATTACCACTAGTCATCACCACCAAACAATGTTCGTCAATGAGATATCATATATATAACAAGTTGGTCACTAGTCATAATCACAACTCCTCATCCTCCTCATCAACTCTAACACATTGTAGCACATAATAACATATTCTACCTAGGACCTACTCCTCTCATAGGACCTACTCTACCCTCTCTTAGGTAAAATATCATAAAACAAGATAGGCATTGACTCTTCATTAAGGAAACTGGACTCTCCATAATGAAGAACGAAGATCATCCTGTCTCCAAGTCTTGGCCTACGCACAATGTTGCTTCCAAGTAGCTCTCTACGATGGTTAAAACATTTTTTCCAATCATTTATTATCATGGCTTCCTTGCTTTTAGAAATCTGGCATGGACAGGAGTGATGTGGATACTGCGGCTGACCTGGCCGTGGTGGCCGTAAGCTCATAACATCAACGCGACCTCTTGGCAACATCAGATGAGGCACACAATCCATCGTGATTTTCTGTTCAAAAACATAGTAATAACTTTGTAGTTAGCAATGTAGTTTAGTTTTAGAAGAATTTATGCAAAAGATGCATGGATGTCGTAATAGTAGAAAATCTTACCATGCTATCTCCATTGATGTTACCGTAGCACACCGTGTGCACTAGTGGCACATATTGACCATAATTTTGAGGAATTCGATAATAGCTATTGTTCTCAAGATCTGTAAAAAATGCGATAAGACCATCTTTCTCCTTATAAGTTAATTGTGCTTCATCATTGTAGTAGTAGGTTCTGTCTACCATCTTCCGTATATTTTTTTGAAGAATGAAAATAAGTTGTCAATGGAAATAAGTTGTCCAATATTTTGAAATAAACAATATAAATTACTTAATAAATATGTTTGAGAAACTCACACAACGGTAGAACTGAAAGCGTGTCAACAAGGACCCAAATGGTCATATTCTTTTCATCGATGTCAGGATCACCAAGCTCGAAGGTGAGAAGCATACCCTCATGAAAATCATACACCTTGCAAAGTGCTTCCCAATTCAGGCAACCAAAATTGGATGAGTTCACAGAATTGTATAGTTTTACAGAAAAATCATAACCATGATGGGTCCTTAGTTGAATTATCTTTGTCTCCATGCTTTCATGATCTTCAAAACCCATCTTCTCCAAGACATAGCGTCTTGCATGGAATGGGATATGCTAGTCGAAAGTTAAAAGACGGAAATTACACGTTGAAGAAGCAGAGAAGTCATGCAAAAATAACAAAAAGCACTTGTCATCGTTGTGTACCGTTTTAACATTGAAGGTCTCTTGGAGCTCGATGCTGAACCTAGTTTGCAGCAAAGATCATCATATAATCCATCATCGAATACATATATAATAATTGTAGCACAAATCACGCTCATCTTTTGCATTCAATAAGAAAATAACTAATAGGTAATTAATAATCCGTCATCGAATACATATATAGTAGTTTGTAGCAAAGATCATCATATAATATCACTAATACATCTCGAATAATAGCTCCTCTAGGTTCAGTGGGTCGCGGTGGACACCCAAAGAGAAGGAACCATCACATGATCATAGCTCCGGTGAGATCCCTAAAGAATCTGCCAGGTATTGGAGAACCTGCCGTTCGCCAACGAAATCAAGTAGCGCTGGACATGTGCGTTCTCCTCCATGACACGGTGTTGTACCACATGCGCGGGGGACTCAAGCCTCTGCACCGATGCAGGCCCACGTGACCACCACCAAAGAAGCTCTGGGTCGACGACGAGCTGGCTCCTCACTAAGCTGCGGTCACCAGAAGGTAGCACAACCCAGTACAAGCCCGGCGGAGCCCAGTCCCGGACATGGCCCCTCGGCTCAAGCAGGAGTCCTCCGCCGAGTCGACGACGAGGATGCGGGATAGGCACCGTTGACGTCGATAAAAAATGCTTAATTATGAAACAAAATTAATAAACACTTAGCAAAATTCGGCATGACCTTTGCTAAAAGCAGGACATATCAAGCACCTGAAATTTGCCAGAACATAAACGAATCGACATTTCTGGCAAAAGATAGGCCACTCGGTTAAACAACTAAGATTGTGACATCTTCAAAATATGACATATATCCACTTCAAATTTGCATATAACAGGAATAATTGTTTTTACTAAAAAATAACAACAAATGTGATAGTTCAAAATATGATCCTAAGATTAACTAGCTAGGGTTCATACTACATTATCCTAAGATTCATACTACATTATCCTAAGATTAACTAGCTAGGGTTCATACTACATTATCCTAAGATTAAACAACTAAGATTAAAAACCTACATTATCCTAAGATTCATACTACATTATCCTAAGATTAACTAGCAGCTAGGTTTTATACTATATACATTTTCCTATGATTAAACAACTAAGACTAAAAACCTAAAATTTCCAACTTGCTAGGGTTCAAAAGAAACTAGGGAGGAGGAGGAAGGAGGGAGGAGGATGTACCTCTCAGCGAAGGAGGGCTGGCGCGGGAGGAGAGCCGGCGCAGGGGCCGGGACGGCCGGCGGGGGAGGAGGCCGACGTGGGGGAGGGCGGTCGG